>NC_090320.1:76705701-77012299 GCF_040869045.1 Eurosta solidaginis
TCTTCTTCAAAATGTGGGTGGTACCAGACCTATTTTACAAAATTTTAAAAAAATTTATATATATTTTGAGGCAAAATTTCTATTTAATAAGGTCAACTCTCTTATAAAGTTGCTTCGCTTTATCGGTCTCTGGTAATGAATTATCGCATTTTTCGAAATTTTTGATATCAAGAAATTGGGCGTAGTTGTCGCTCGATTTCGCCCATTTTCAATACCAATCTATTTACGGTCCATTTAAGCCAAACATATTTTATTTTTTGCCCCAATTATCAAGTTAACTGACGGACTGGCTTACGGATGGACATGGCTCAAAGAAAATCGTTTTCGATCCAGATAATTTTGATATGAGGACGTCTATATCCATATCCGAATTTTTCATCATAAGTACTACTTTATGTGGCCGTCCAGCAAACAAGGACCCCATAAAAAATATGAGCTTGAGAATCGCCGTAAGTACAAAATGAGAGAACGGGCCGATAAGCCCCGGTAGGCTACAGCGCCGGAGGCTTTCTGCGCACTCTCTTTCACATGGAGTTTTCACCAAAGCTTACTATCTAATATAATTCCTAAATATTTTGTATTGTGCTTCTCTTGTTGAGTTGCTTGTCTTTCCAAGCATAGGACTGTCTAACTTGGAACACTATATTCAGGAATGTACATCTCGAAGCGCCTGATCCATCATTAATAGTCAATCATTTGCTTCTTATGGTGACTGCAACGTCATCTCCGTACGCCGAGAACTCGGCTGGTCATGCCGCCTAAGCCGTTGACTGAATTAGTGCCAACCCTTCTTGACTCAGGGTGCTGTGCGGACCGCGCTTATGGTGACTGCAATACCAAAATTACTCTAAAATGTCCAAGCAAAGTAAGGATGAGAATAAACAGGGAAGAGCATCGCATCCGGAGAAGAAAAAGTAAAGTCCTCTCTCGGCAAAAGAAAAAACCTACAAGTATCTTATCGTATCCGTCCTGCTATATGGTACAGGAGTGTGGACCATGAAAACATAAAGACAGATAAAGCGGCTCTGGAGGTGTTTGAGAGAAAAGTTCTCCAAAAATTTAAAATACGCTTTGGCGGCGGTGAGTACCGGAGAAGATTTAATGATAAGCTTTCTACAGACATAAACATAGACCAGCGAATTAAAACGCTGCCGCTACGCTGGCTAAGCTATGTTATGCGAATGAAAGATCACGCTCCGCCTAAGAAAGTGTTTTTATCGCTTATAGAAGCAGATGAAGAGGGCGGCTCCCTCCACTTGAAGGAACAGGTGGAAAACGATTTAAATTCCCTTGGTGTAACCAATTCGAGCCAGTTAGCAGAGCGAGGTAGCGACTGACGCGCCTTGTTGGACGACCATAACTGTTTAAAATGTTAATCGCCATTTAAGTAAGTTAGTAAGAGTTGAGACTGGAGCTAGACAGAGAGTTGAATTCTAGCAGAAATTCTGTACCTTCGACACAGCTGGATACCTTTTTGAAATATTTTCAAAGCTACATATTGCAGCCGCTATAGAGAACCAAATCCCAAGCCATTTGCAACATGTTAACAGAAGCTATTTCAAAAATCGCAACCTCATACCCCAATCGTTTTGGCCACGTTCCCTCATGAAATAACAACAAGGATCAATTCAAGGATCAATTCTTGCCCCTGATCTATGGAATGTCAATTACAATAAATTCTATTCAATCTTCATTCTGAAGCGCCGGTTGGTCTTCCATAACTCAGACTTTGATTTGACTTGAGAACTGTTACTTAGAGTTCTTTTAATTGAATTTCGCATGTAACTGATTACCCAACACTTAGAAATATTTGATCTGACTAAAAATAAGAAGTCCGTTGATTTTTGATTTTCTACGTAAGCTCTAATTATGATCGGGATGCAGTAGTCTGCTCAATGTTTGATGGCGATATATAGCTATGCTCCAATGGTCTAATGGTCAATGGTCAGACCTACTCGTCGGATGTCTAATCTTCCTGCAATTTAACATGCAACCGATCATTCTTCGATAAAAATAAGGCCGTCCATGACAGCCCGATTAGAGACATTTTTAAAGCCCCGGCAATGTCATCATATACATGAAAAGATACTCAAAACCAAGGTCCCTTGGTAACAGCGATCGTCTGAATGCAACCTATGCCATTAGATATCATATTAGCAATTTTCCACTTAGTATAAAAAGGTTGAACCATTTGAACCGAACTAGTTCGGCGGTTCAGAAATATCCAAGAACCGGTTCATGAATCGGTTCAAGTTTTTCTAAGTAGTTCGAACCCCTGAATGGTTGGTGTCATGTGGAGACACATTGCAAGCAGTACATACAGTTTGTATGTCGGGGTTGATTCTGGATAGGTATGAGTTTAACCTGTTACAGTACCAAGATATAGAGTGACGCGCGTTTCCCTAGGGAGAGTGCGCTCCTCTTCTGTGAGCTAAGGGTATTTATTTTTAAGAACGACGTTCTCCGGGCAACTCCTGGCTTAGAGGCTTTCTTGCTTCATACTGCTGTGTTCTCAGGTGCCGTATTTCCTCAGCCTCTGTTTGGATGCCCAGGTTTCTGCGATCCCGGGGTGGATGGCGGTTACAAAAGAGGTAAGCTATTTAGCCAACGGATACACGGCTGCTGCGATGGCTTCAATTATGGTGCATTAGACATTTCGTCATACCCATCTGGAAAAAAAAAAGTTTTGAAGTAGTCCCTGCTTGCTTTGCTACTTGTCATATTAATATAAATAAGCATACTCTTACATTTACATACGTACATACATCATTCATACTTAATTTGAGTAAAGAGATATTTGGTTGAGTTGTATTTTAAAGGTTTCTGTTTAATTTCAGTTGAATCCATAAAAACTCAAAACAATTAAAGATGCAAGCTCGCAAGTATGTGTGTCATCTCTGAAGAAAATCACTGCTTTTGCACACATACATAAGTACAACAGGAAGCGACTTATATTGTTAGTGTGTGCTGCAAACAAGGGTGGTGTCTCGGATTCTTGATTATACAAGTTTGCAAAAGATCACTCGTTTGAATATCATTATGCGCTTAAAACCAAAACAAAACTCGTATTCGAAAACCGGGATCATGAAAGGAAATTGGAAACTTCCAATCAAAAGTCAAAGTTTTTCCCAAAAGAATGAAGAAATTAGGACTAAAAATTCTAAAAGGTAGCAGGTACAAAAGAAGAACATTTTTGTTATCTTGTTATTGTTGTAGCGATAAAGATACTCCCCGAAGGTTTTGGGTAGTGTTATCGATGTGCTTTCCGATACGTTCCGGTAACAAGCACCGTTAAGGTATAAGCCCGACCATCTCGCGAACGATTTAATTTGACCACATTAAACCCTCTAGACCATCCCATCCCCACACCTTAGTTTTATGATTAGCTTAGGCCCGCCACAGTCTCACCTGCTAAAGAGACAGTATTCCACACGGATAGGTGAGGTTGAAAATCCAGTTGGAGATGCTATATTTCGCTGGGAACCCCTTGAAAGGGTTTCGCTACACAACCTCTTGAATCATTTGGGTATTTTAGTTGGCTGTTATGACAGGAACACGGTAAGGGGATTTTTGTGATCTTGTGTGCTGGTTAATAGAAAAACTGCATGTTTTGCAATTAACGCACTGAATGTGCAATGGAAATCTTTTCTTGGTTATGGTTTTTGTTTACATTTAACCGAGGTGGTGTGTTGAATGATATAGAATGATTGACATAAATACATCCCACTCACATGTAAGGCAGTTCACGCAGCATATATATGTGTTCTAAGTGACTAGGTTTGCAACTGCGCTTGAGAGTCATTTGAGGCCACCCATCTGCGAAGTTATGCTTCAAAGGGAACTTAACTACTTACTTGACCCAGCACGAAGAAGGTAGCTGGTTTGACGGCTCTTAGGCGGTAGAAAACATACCATTTATACCTTGGAAATTCAACAGGTGGTTTGAAAATAAAGCTCTTTCCCTGCAAAGCTCGTTCCAGGAATTATGTATTTCGTCGTCTGCTGTAGTATTCATTAACTTGTATATACAAAATTACCACAATAACAATATTACATTCAAAGTTTTGGCGCAGTAGAACTCTGATGAGTCTCAGTCCATCTACCAATTCGTGGTGTGCAGTTCCTTAATTTTTCTACAAAATGGTGAGACCTGTAATATTTATGCCACCTCCGCACGGCATCTTCCAAAGATAATACATGTTTGATGACTAGCGTTCACATATATCTACATGCATACATACACATCTATGTAGGATTATATTCAGAGTATGCAAACGTATGTTATGATGTGTAAATAATGATTTTGTGACGTTATGTCGTGCCCCTCCCCCGCTGATACCATCATTTGCTCAACATTTGCCACACTGAGAGCTCCAATGTTGCCAGTGCGCCTAAAGTTTGTTTTTGTATTTTCAGATATTTCAAAGCAATTTACGTAAAGAACATTATCGGTTAGATCACAAAGGATTGACGATAAATGTCCATCAATTCAAGGTAAGCCGAGGATGACACGCTTTAAGTCAAACTCGGCTCGACATAGAAGGTGATATTAAATCGTTTTCGAGATGGCCCTTAAAGGTGCTTGCTACCGGAATGTACCCATCTATATCCCGCAAAGAACATGGATAACACGCCCCAAAACCTGCAGGGAGTACCTTTTTCGCTAGAAGAAAAGGAGGATACGGGACTTTCGTCGAGATGCTACTTCAATCCCAAAGACAGTCTCTAACGTTAGAGAATTTTTATGTTGGCACGTTAGATAACTAGTGAAATCTCAACTCGAGAAAATTGTTAGAAAACTACACTAGTAATAGAGTTGAGAATAACTATAAGGTTTGATAATAAGGTTCCATTTCTTTTGAGAACACTCTGTTTCTCTAGTGTATCTCGAGTCGAACTATAACATTAGAGACTCGGGAACAGGGGTAGTTATCTAATCCTCCTCTAATCTTTATCAAACTTCATTTTTTGTTGGAATAACCTAGACGGTTGTTCTGCTGCCATGAGTTACTTAAGCTCTTATCAAGGAGAAAGCCCAGTAGAGAAGCATCATCTGTCTTGTACCAGCACCGAGGGCTATAGGTTAGGGTAGGTTGAACTGGCCGGTCCGATTGACCGAGGGCTATAAGCTTGGGTCGAATGTAAGGCGATATTTTATATGGGCTCTTGGTACACTGAAAACCTCATAGGGGGCCGATCTGATTGGAACCATTGGAGGTCTCCATACAACGCCTACACTGGCATTCAATGTAAAGAATAATATACAGCGGTTGACATTGTAGGCAAATTGATAATAGTCGGGACTACATTTAGCCATCAGAATGGTAGCTACCAGTCTGTTAATTACGGGGACTTTAGAACTCTTATCAGTCTTCGTTTATGTTTGCTATCTTTGCAGTTTGTATCCTTGGTGGTGGAACTGGTAGGCAAACGTTTATTGTAAAGTAGATTGTTTTGTAGCCATCAACAAGTGCCACCGTGCTTATTGGTTTTCAAAAGATGTTTGTAGTTAACAGTGTTTGTAGTTAACAGTGTCGTCTCACCTACCCGTAGCGAATCCTGTTTCATTAACAGCCGAGGCTCTGGCGACTCAGAATTCCTGATGGATTAAAGAGGTGGGAGAGCGGTATGTCCTAGAAGGTTTCATGGGTTCATACCAAATCGTTCCCGAGATGATCGGGCTAATACCTTTATGGTCGTTGTTACCGGAACGTACCGGATCTGCATACGGCCAAGGACCATCAACATCGATAACATTCCCCAAGGCCTTCTGGGAGTGTCTTTCTCGCTACAACAACAATGAGAAGAAAAAGCATGAAACTGTTAGGGAGAAGTTAGATGATTCCGTTTCTGCAGGTCAGCCATCGAGTTGTGCTTCCCTACAATTTCAGATAAAAGTGGATTGATAGATGATTCATAGTTAATTAATTCAATATGAATCAGCGGCAATTGCTTCTCTGAACTCAGAAGTGTTGTGGCCGGGGGAAGTATGAGAAGTCTTGATATGAAATTTAGACAAGAATTTGAATGATTTCAAGGCAAAAAAGTTAAATCCTTCCAAAAAATTATAATATGGCAACCATGAGAGCGGTAAATGGGTTTTAGAACTATAGTTGTTGTTTTTTGTTTCGTTTGACGTTTATGTTCATTGATGCTCACTCCTGTGATGACGGTGATGATGGGGCTTTTGTACATTTGGTGTTAATAAATAGAATCTGATTAAAGGGTAACTTGCCACTTTGGCGCCATGAAATGTTGCGTAACATACAAAGCAAAGTGTTTGTCGAGGGCGCAATCTTCCCCTCCTTTACATATACAGACAACCTTACGGATATACATATATATATATATATATATATATATACTTAATATGTACTTAAATTTTTCACGCTTGAGCTGGTTTTTTTTTACCAAACACTTGTTTACTTTAACGATTTTAGCAAGTTATATGTAAAGGAAATCCAAGATTTTGATTCATCGATGTCCGGCCGTCAACTTGTTAACTGTACCGAAATGGAGATATATTTACCGAATTTTGTACATAGACTTATCTGGAAATAGAACACATTGTCGTCCGTCAAGTATTTTTTCTATATTTATCGGAAATTTAGAAATTTTAAAGCTCCAATCAAATTTGTTCAATACGCCACTAATTGCACGCTCTTACAGAATTATGTTTCAGCGCGGCTAGGTTTTTAAGTTAGTATAGTTTTCTCTAGCATTAAATTAAAGAAATCGCACGATAGGGGAGCACCTTGTCTGAACCCTCATTTAGTTTCGAACGGCTCGAAGAGGTCCTTCCCAATTCTTAATGAGTTGGTAGTGTTGCTCAACATCATTTTGCACAGCCGTATAGCTTTGCGTGGAAGCCACATTCAGACATATTGACATATAGGCAGCTACTTTTCGTACAGTTGAAGGCGGCTTTAATATCGACGAACGGGTGATGTGTGTCAATTCTTTTTTCTCGTTTTTTTCCAAGATTTGGCGCACTGTGATAAATCAGCCGATTCGCGGTGAGCTTCCATCTTTCGTACAATACGCTTTACAGCGAGGCTTATTCCTTATTTGCCGCAGTTTGCAGGATCCCCCTTCTTGTGGACTGGGCAAAGAACACTTAGATGCACCCTTCGCACCACATTTTACGCAGAAGTTGAGGCATGCGCCTTACCAAATTCTCGCCATGTTGTTTTTTAATCTGGTTATCGCTGGGTGTTTCATCCCACAGAAGTGTTCCCTCGAAAATCCATGCACCCTTTGGAAATCAGTTACCAGGTCGCCGTTTTCGTTGTTACAGGAGTTTAACCTAAGCTTAAAACCTGCTGGTTGCTAGCTCTTCACACTCATGCCTTTCTATTTTTGGTTTTCGTTCCTGTAAAGGCATCTTCGCTTCTCTTTTCAACTTGCGGTAGCGCTCACACACTCTTCTTGTTGCATTCACTTTTAACGTACATCATCCTGTAGACAGCGTTCCTTCTTTCGGCTGCAATGCGTCATTCTTCATCGTAATGCAAGTACCAATTTTTTCCTCGGCGACGGTACGAAGTGCTTTAGAGATATGCTCTCACTGCTCCTGAAATCGTTCGGTTTGACTTGTGATCTCAGAGAGCAGGTGTTAGAGCCGAGTTGCGAAATCATTGGCAGTGTGTTGGAATTGCAGCTTTCTACGTCTTACTTTCCTTGTATTTATTATTTCCTTTATATTAGTTTTGTTTGATGTTTTTCATACAAAATTTGAGAATTTGGCTATCCAGATTTGAGTACCTTCGCGAAGAGTTCGAGGTTTGAGGCTTGCAACATACATCAGAACACGATGAAAGTTTAACATGAAGACCATAAATTGTGTTCAGGGATCCAGGGATCGTGAAATTTCTAAAGATCATCCGAACTTGAAAATTTTGGTATCGAGTTTTAAAGAACTTTCCGATAATCCAGTAACCTGCAACTTTGAAAGAAACTTAAGGCCGAATAGGTTAAAATATTTAAGATAAAATAGTTTTATAGATGGGGCAGGGATTGAGATATTAAGAAAGTCCAATTACAACATTTGAAATCTTGCGACCGCTCTTTGAGCATTTTCCCGGAGAGCAAGATCCTTGAAACTAAGAACATAATTTAGAACATCGTAACAATGCAGAATTAAGGAAACAAATCTTCGCTAGGTAGTCCAGGGATCGTAAAAATTCAAAAATTAGTCCGAACTTGGAAACTTTGCTTTCGAGTTTTAAGGAACTTCTTGATAACCCAGAGATCTGATGATTTGAACGAAACTTTGGGCTTTATAAGGTGGTAATATTTATGATAAAATAGTTTTATAGATGGGACGGGGATCGAGATATTTAGAAGTATTAAAAAGTTCATTTAGAATTCTAGAATCTTGCGATCGATTTTTAAGTAGCTACACATTGAGTTAGAAAGGTGAAAATTTACACATAGTTGAAGTCCCCTTGACAACGCAACAAAAATAGAAACTAAAAAGAAGACAACAAATTTTAAGTACTGCTGTGGTATAAATGGACCTAAGAAACGAAAAATGTCTCTTTTAACAGAACATAATCTTGCTGAACCTTTATATTCAAATTTTAACATAACTCTCGTATGGATAGACTCTGGAAATAATCTTTACCCTAGTCCGGCAATGTGCGCTCCACCTTTATATGTTTGTTCCTCATAAAAACGTTTACACTTACTTATTTAATTGGCGCTTAATCGTTTAAAGGGTTTCGGCCGTCCAACAAAGGGCGCCAGTCGCTTCTTCGCTCTGCCAACTTGCGCCAATCATCACACCAAGGGATCTTTCCTCTTCCTCTGGTTCCATAAGCGGCTTCCGATTAAAATACTTTCTTAGCCGGAGCGTTATCATTCGCATAACATGTCTTAGACAGCGTAGCCGCTGCATTTTAATTCGCTGGTCTATGTTGATGTCTGTCTCAAGCTCGTACATCCCATCATAAAATCTTCTTCAGTACTCGCCGTTGCTAACGCGTAGAGGTCCGTAAATCTTTCGAAGAACTTTTCTCGCAAACACTTCCAGAGCCGCTTCATCTTTTGTCATGGTCTATGCTCCTGTATCATATAGCAGGACGGGTACGGTAAGTGACTTGTAGGTTTTCGTTTGCCGAGAGAGGACTTTACTTTTCAATTGTCTACCTAGTCCGAAGTAGCATTTATTGGCAAGAGGGATTCCTCACTGTATTTCAGAGCTGATGTTGTTGTTAGTGTTAATGCTCGCGATATCGTTCACACACTCCTCCTTCTGCGTTCGTTATTAACGTAGCCCTGTAGGAAGCATCCTTCTTTGGTTGCAACACGGCATTCTTCATCGCACCAGTTGCTTTTCCGTAGTCGCCGGTAACGAATTTTTTCCTCGGCGGCAGTACGAAGTGCTTTGGAAATATGCTCCCACTGTGCTCTCAGAGAGCAGGAGTGAGAGTCGAGTTGTGAAATCATTGGTAGTCTGTTGAGATTGCAACCTTCCGACGTCTAGGTTTCCTTATATTTTTGTTCTTTGGTCCTAGCCGCGTATAGGCAGGCGCGTATTTTGGCGGCGACGAGATAGTTATCCTTGTCAAAGTTAGGTCATTGAATCGTGCGTACGTCTAAAACACTGGGGGCATGCCATCCGTTTGTCACAAAAAGGTCGATCTGCTTACATGTACTCCGATCAGGGGACACGCATGTAGCTTGATGCACATTTGTATGCTTAAACCTGGAGCTGGCTATGACCATGTATCGAGCACCGGCGAAGTCGGCCCGCCTCAGTCCATTAACATCTTCCTTTCCCACCCTACCAGCGCTCGAATGTGCGTTCTGGGTTCATCGTCCTTCTCCTCCGTGGGTGCATGGGTGTATCGTCTGTCCTATTTCTTGGATGGCAGTGATGCCAGCTTTTGCTTTCACGAGGAAATCAACCAACCGGGCATAGGACTCCCAGCGGGTTAGGGGGTTAGAATATACCCGCGGTAGGTATGCCTGTCGTAAGACACGACTATAATAGCAAATAGATTCAAGGGGTTGTCTAGCGCAGCCCTTTCAGATTGCCAGCGCAATATTTAGCTTCTCCAAACCCAATTGTCAATCTCACCTATCCGTGGCGAATCCTGTTTCATTAACAGCCGAGGCTCTGGCGACCCCGAACTCCTCATGGATTTAGGGGGTGGGAGGGCGGTTTGGCCTAGAGGGTCGCATGTGGTCATAACAAATCGTTCCCGAGATGGTCGGACTTGGTACCGAAACGTACCGGATCTGCATCCGACAAAGGACAATCAATATCGATAATACTCCCCAAGGCCTTCGGGGAATGTCCTTATCGCTACAACAACAACAACAACAAGCGGGCATCGGCGCCAGTGCCATTAAGGGAACGGACATTCAGGTGCATGTTCTTAAATCGTAAGCCTTTAAACTTTTGCCGAGGTCGTCATCAAAAAAGGGGTTTCTCCTTATTCAAAGCTTTATTAGAATCTCTATTGGAGTCTGATTTTACGTGACGTGTCCCAAGCCCAACGCACAGCCCTGCACGTGTATTTATTTATGAACCAACTCATGTACCACACAAGCAAATATTAATTTTATTTTAGCTCACCAGCATGAATAGGCAACTTCTTCATGACGGCATTTCTTTATGCGTCTGCTATAAAATTTATCGAAATTGGAACAGTTTCAATCCGGTTAGGTCAAACTCCTTCTATCTAAATTGGTTATGTAAACAGTTTACTCAAGTATTAACACTTGCAAACAAATACACGCACACACACACACGCAGAATCACCCACATACATACCCACGCAATAGACAAATATGTTTTCTTGGATTTTGTCAAGAAGCTGCCCTTAAGCCCATTATATTACTAACAATTAAGTATTAGGTGAAGATTGCAAACAGCGACAACAACAAGAAAAAAGTTACGTCTTAAATTTAAGTCATAAAAAATATGACACGTTTAATTCAATTTTCTCCGTTCCGACAGTTGGGTCCGCACTTGCCTTGAATTTTTAAAAAGCTTCAATGTTCTTAACACGTATTTTAATCATTCACTGCAAAAGCTAAGTCTACTTCAACACCAACAACAACCATGAATGTCAAATGGCAAAATATGTGAGAGTGAAACAAAAACGCGGCAGAAAAGCCTGCGGTTATTGAAATTCTGATAAGGCTCCTTTAGCGGGTATAAATTTAATATTGAAAAGAAGTGCGGCAGCAGAAAAATCCACAAATACAGTTATTATAAAAACAACGATAATAATAATCGCAATCTAACGGATGGGATTTGCTTTTGTTAGCAGAAACTTCACATTCACTTTGCTTCAGGCAACAAAGCTAGCATTAAAGGAAAATTCGACGGGCGTCTCTGCTACGCCCAATTTGCCCACTTAAGTTTTGCATCGGCACTCCACTGTCGTGTGTCAGCCAATAGTCCGTGCTCGTCATATGTCAAATGTCAATAACAATACATTAGGTACTTTTAGCATGCAGATGAAGAACCGCAAAATTACTCTGGGGATTTTTTAATAAGTCTTTGCTCTAATTTTTCTTCCGAGTTGCAGTCCCAGAAGCCAGTACATATGTATATAGTTGAATATGCTTATATATAAGATATCTTTACAATGTCCCAATTTGTTATTAAACTAAACAATGCTAATTTTCCAAATTTGTGCTGCAAATATCCTGCAGTCAAAAACGAAACCAGTCAGAAAAAACACTTAAGATTACGCTTAGAATTAACTATTAGATAGGACATATGTGAGAAAAAGTTAAATGCAGAGAGAGAGAGTTCTATACGAAGAGGCGTTGGCTCCATAAACAGCCCAGTTATCACCGACACGAAAAACTTCAAAACTGCGATAGCTTCTTGGGGAAATTTAAAGTTTATAAGCTGCAGAAAAAAGTGGCAATCCATTTTGCCACACAGTCGAAAATTTGAGTTTGTTTTTTAAACCTAGCAAAGTTTACTGCTGAATTTAAGCGTTTTTATATTACTTTTACAACCTTTAAATAGTTTTGTGCAATTTTCAAGATATCTTGGTTTTAGTTTAAGTCGATATAAAGTTTAAAATTAAAACCAAAAAGTTTTACCCGTTTCGCGTTTTAAAACTTTTTTTAACTATATTATAAACTGTGAGAGGATAAACCAAATTTGCATTATATTTGGGTTTGAATTTTAGTCTAGAAGTTTTAAAAACCTGGACTATAATTTACACCAAAATGTGTCAATTTAAAACCAGTCATTGGAGCTCGTTTCGTTTTAAACTTTGTAAGGTGTGCATTTAAAACCAATAAAGGTTTGGTTATATACATATATGAAAATCAAAAAAATTGAGATTTAAATGAGCACTTTCAACCATGCAGAGACAATATCTATAATGAAAAAAACTGACAAAAGCGCTCTCCTGTTTGATAATGATAACAAGCTTATTAATCGACGGAGTGAATCGTAGGAAGGAAAAGATTCAGAAAAATTTGCCCAACTGCAGTCAAATCAGGGCGGCCGAGAGAAAATCCGGGCAGGGGGGCGAAAAAAATCCGGGCCCCCATACTAAAATGAACAAATTCTCAAAAGCAAAATTATTATCTTTTACATATTTATATCTATATATATTAAAATGAAATGATGTTGGTTCCTGTCCTTGTTTTGGAGCCGATACGAGGCCAATTTTATTCGTAATTTTTTCATATTATAGGGATCAAATAGGGGAAGGTTTTTAGCAAAAAACAATTTTAAAAAATATCTAGGGTCTTGAGATATAGGTCAAAACGTGGACCCGGATAAACCTACGATGTGTTTGTATAATATGGGTATCAAATGGAAGCTTCTGATGAGTAATTTAAAATGGGGTGCTTTTCGTACCCCTAGGTGACTAGGGTCTCGAGATATAGGCCAAAGTGTGGAACCGGGTACCCCAAGAATGTGTTTATACAATATCAGGGCATTTTTTAAGTAATACGAACGTGGCCAAATGGCCGCGTAGTAGTCCGCCGTGGCCACTTAGTAATCATAATCTGGCCACAATTAAATTTCGAAAATGCGTGCACAACACCTAACTAAAATAATGTCAGAAATTTTCTGAACATACATGATTTCCCCAAAATGTCAAAAAATATATAACTTCATAATTCTAATGAATTTTTTTGGTGCTAATCGAAGAAATTTATCAACGAATGAATGATAGTTCATCAAATATACTGTCAATGAGGATTTATATGGAAAAGAACATAGGTACTCACGACTTCCGTGACATATATAAATTCTACAAACTGCACGTGCTCGAGGATTTTTGTCGACATATAATAAAAAATGTTTGGGTACAGTAGTTGGCAGCACATGTCATATGTTGAAAAGGCGCGTTGATTCAGATATCAAATAAAATACGCGTCTTCTCAAAATCGACATTACGAAAAAAAATTCTTTTGCATTAAATGCATAAAATTGCTACACTAACACTACATGTAGAATAAGTGCTTTAATTTGCTCCAAAGCAATCTTCCTCGTTCACGTGTATAAATTTCATAAAATCTCCTATTAAGAAGACTCGGAAGACTTTCTCTTTTCCCGTTCTACGCGTTTCTCTTACACTACAGTAGGTTTCGAGTCAACATATAATGTTTTCAGACTCGCGCATGTATGTCGGTGGAGTAGCGGTGGGGGGGTGTTCGAGGAGATATTTTTCTTACCTAGTGAAAAATCCTTAAAAAATGCCCTGTACAATATGGATATCAAATGAAAGCTGTTGATGAGTGCTTTAGTACATGATAATTTTTCGTACCCCTGGGTGACTAGGATCTCGAGATATTGCCCAAAACGTAGATCAGAATAAACTTAGAATGTGTTTTTACATTATGGGTTCAGCATTCACATATGATAATAATAATCTCACAAATGTGATTTTTTTTTAAACCAGGCGCAGAAACGAATAAAAAAGTTAGCGCTATGAATTATTATTCATATCGATTAATGATTCGTGAAAATGAAGAATCTCACATTCTGAAATGCAGAAGATTGTTCCAAAAATTTGTCGTGGATATGTATGCAAAGACCGAGCGCTAAACTATATCAAATTCAACCAGACTAAGTTACGGTCCGAGGAATACATTCACTTACGTGATGGAGTGAATAACGATGGAAATGTAAATGACATCGGTAGAATGATCATATTGTAACGAATTTACTGCAAATCCTCTTATTTGCAACCTTCTGCTAAGTTCGAATCACTAAAATGTTGAATAAATAACTCCAATATTTAATAATGCAAAATGGCCTTTATTAAATTACTTCACAATAAATAACTCTACTATTGCCCGACAGATAGCGTGCTTGATCGAAACTGATTGTAGCGCCTCTACCTTTGGTTGTTGTTGTTGTTGTTGTAGCAATGCTCGCCCCACCTAACAGCCGCGACCGATCACAAATTGTCATCAATATCCTCTAACGGGAGTCCAAGGAAACTTGGCGTTTCAACAGGGGTGGACCATAAGGAAAGGGGTGTTAGAGGCGTTGGTTCCACATTACAATTAAAGAGATGGTTGGTGTCATGTGGGGACACATTGCAAGCGGGGCATACATTTTGTATGTCGGGGTTGATTCTGGATAGGTAAGAATTTAACCTGTTACAGTATCCAGAACGAAGTTGAGCAAGAGTGACACGCGTTTCCCTGGGGAGTATGCGTTCCTCTTCCGCGAGCTCTGGATATTTTTCTTCAAGTACTGGATTCACCGGGCAATTCCCGACATAAAGGTCCGACGCCTGTCTATGGAGTTCACCTTTGGTGCTTTTATACTCTGTAATTTCCTCCTTGCATCTTCTATGCGCTTCCAGAATTTACTTAGTTACTGCCATATAATTATAACTACAGATGCATATGTATAGCTTCTCATATGCGCGCGTATTTGTGAGCGACACTTCCACAATTACAATTGCATACTTTCGGGAGCATCTCAGATAAGATATATGCATGTGTTTGTGCACTGCTTCTCCCTGCGTGTACGTACATATGTGTAGACATAATTTATTGATTCGTTTGTGTAGATACATAATGATTGATTTATGGATGTGCATGCAAGTCACTGCTTAGCATCGGCTTAGAGATGGCAGTACCCCTTAGTGTTGCTAATATTCGTAACACTGCCCTGCACCTAAGTCTGATCGTCCCGATCAGACAAATCTCTCGATCTAAACGCTTCCAGCCTTTCCAAATGGACCACTTTCATTTTGGTTCGTGGTTTATCGATGGTTTGTATTTTATTTATTTTTTTTTATTTATTTATTTATTTATTACAGCGTAAGCCTAGTTTGAACAATATTTATTAAATCACATTGTAGAACTTATCTTATAGGTAAGGTTTTACAATGTTCATATTGCCTGCTTTTAAATACATAAATTTCTTCACAATTTTTTATTTCATTAGGCAATTCATTAAAGTTTTTAAATCCTTTATGGAAAAGGTTTTGTTTGTCCACTTCAGTTCTATAGAGTGGCAGTTTAAAATCATTTTTTCTACGGGTATTAAAATTATGGGTTTCGTTTACATATACAACATTATTTGTTAAGTATTCAGGTACATTTCCCTTTCGTATATTGAAGATCATTTTCATAGTATAATAAAAAATAATTTTTAGACACTTAGCCATTTTAGTTTTATTAGCATGTCGCTTATCGACGCATCTGACTTTTCCCGTAACACAAATCTCATACACCTATTTTGCAATATCTGAAGTCTATCTATTTTTGTATCTGGTATAATGAATAAGACTGATGGGCAATATTTAAAATTAGATTCAATCAATGTTTTGTATACAATATCCTTAAACTCTCTATTTATAAATTTACAGGCTCTTTGCATAAAACCGACTTGTTTAGCTATCTTTCCTACAGTATATCGAATATGTTCATCAAATTTGGGTTTGTTGTCAATTACAATCCCAAGATATTTTATTGATTTTATTTGCTCTAACATTTCATCTTTCACCCTGAGCTGAATACTCGCAACTTCGCTTTCGATTTTTCGGCTAATAACCATATATTTTGTTTTACTCACGTTAAGTTTAAGTCTGTTACCACATAGCCATTTATATAAACTATCTAAGTCACACTGCATTTTTGTCAATGCAGTTGTTAAATTACTTTCACTTATTCTAAGCAGAGCATCATCCGCAAACAGTTTTATGTTACAGTACTTTACAGCTTTAACAATATCATTAATATAAATCAAAAATAATAAAGCAGCCAATACAGAACCTTGCGGTAATCCTAATGGGACCGAAATTTCGTTCGATACCGAAATTTCGTTCGATACTTCATCACCGATTATGGCTTTTTGTTTTCTGCCAGTCAAGTAATTTTGGAACCACTTGAATTCTATACCCTGAATTCCCATGACTTTCATTTTCTGGAGCAAAATGTCTCGGTCCACTGTTTCGAATGCCCTTTTCAGATCCAGGAAAACGCAAACAGTGTCTTTTTTGTTATTTAGATCTTCCTTCCAGTTAGAGATCACTATATTCAGTGCCGTTTCACATGAGTGTTTTTTTCTAAATCCCGATTGTTCACTTATTATTAATTTATTGTCTTCCAAGTAATTTTCTAACTTATTTTTTATAACTGTTTCCATAATTTTTTCATCACATGGTAGTGTATTTATAGGTCGCATTTCCTCAGGTTTATACGTATTTTTTATTTTTTTTTTACTGGTATAATGGTCGACGTTTTCCATCTTTGTGGTACAATGCCCGTTTCCACGCTTTCATTTATAATTTTTGCATAAAAATAAGCTCTATACTCTATTGAATCTTTTAAAACTCCTACTGATAAAATATTTTTGCCACCAATTTTGTTCTTGAATAGCCGAACTATTTTGACAATGTCATCTGCTACAACTTTATTAAATTTGAATGTCGAACTGCTATCAGATACGGTTAAATTTAAATCAAAATGTTCGATACTTTGTTTTATTTCTAGAACACTGTTTACGAAAAAGTTATTGAGCTCATTCGCAATTTCGATCTTTTCTTCGATTTGCTTATCTAATATTTGAATTTTGTTTATTTCTTGATGATCTTTTTCAGGTTTATGGTTTGCTTTAGATTTTTCCACATTTCTTTGCTATTATTTTTACTAATTAAGATTTTGTTTTCCATATATTTCGCCTTTTTCTTTTTGATAAGTTTTTTGTATCTTTTGTTTATTTCTTTATAATTGTTCCAATTTCCTGTTTTCCTAGACTCATTTAAGAGGTTATATTTAAGTTTATTTAATTGTGTAAGTTCATGATCATACCACTTATTCATAAGTCTTACTTTCACTACTTTTTCAAATGTTAATCCTGTCATACATTGTAGAATTGCATTGTTTACAATGTCTAATTGGGATTCTATTATTACAAAACTGCATGCGCGCAACAAGTTAAGTAGATTTCCTTTATTATAAAGCTCCCATGAGGTAATTGTTTTTGTTGTTCTCATTTTATATGGTGCTGATGTATTAATTTTTATTTCTATCGTTTCATGATCTAATATTTTATACTTGTCCATGTTTTGACAAATAACATCATTCGAATTTGAGTATAGAAGGTCAATTTTTGTTTCAGTTGTATCCGTGATACGTGTGTTGAAGAGTATTTTTTGGCTCATTGCAAGATCATTAAACATATCTGTTAATTTCTTGCTATAGGTGTTGTTGGCATTATTAACGTTAATGTTATAGTCTCCAACCACGAAGCAATTCACACTAAACTCAACTTTTTCCAACAATATTTCATTTAGATAATTTAAGAATTCAGAATCACTCGTATTAGGTGAGTGATATAGAACCCCTATTTGCCATTTTTTATCGCACTCTTTTAGTTTTATTACGATGCACCAAATGTTATTATTAATGCTGTTATTATATATAACGTTGTATTTCATAGAGTTGTGAGCATATATTAAGACACCTCCTGTGTGTCTGCTATGTGAGTCACATCTAATTACCGTATAGGCATTAATATGTAACTCTGCTTCCCTAATATCACCCGTGGCACATGTTTCCGAGCACAATAAGATTTTCTAGTTCATTTTTGTTAGAAATAATACTACATATATTTAAATAGATACATTTAAATTCAAAGTTTTATTTGGTTGCTATTTCTTCGCTTTTTTGCTCTGCAGATAGCGTATATGTATATGCAGGGCACTTAGTACTATAGGCATAGTGATCCACTTCAACATCTATAACTTTTCTTCTTACCAAGTCAAAGCAGTTAACACATCTTATGATGTTTGAGTTACACTCTTTAACATCATGCTGTTCACCACATTTGCTACATGCTTGTTTAAATGCACAATCACTAGCTTTATGTTGGAAACCTAGGCATTTAAAACATCTAGGTACATTTATATGTTCAAAAACTCTACAACTGTCCCATTCAACTTTTATTCTCTTCTTCTCAATTAGATGCTCATACGTTTCACAATCTGTTTCTATAATAATATTATAGCTTTCTTCTCTTTTATTGCGATCTTCATAAACCTCAATAATTTTTAACTCTTTATTATCTTCAATATCGTTCTGTTTTTTACACACTCAATAATTCTCTCATCATTTAATTTTGTTGAGAGCCCCACTATTTTTAACGCTCTCCGCTTTTTCGTTTCTCTTAATTTTTCCGTAGCATATTGTTGACATATTTCTTTGTTTACTTTCTTTTGTACTTCTTCTACTGCTTCACTGTTTTTGCACTCAACTATTATCGCACCTTTATTTATGTTAGTAACAGTCGTGATAAGATCTTCGGTTTGTTCGATTACTTTTTTTAGTGCTTTCTTTGTTTCTTTTGTATTTTTGTTATTTATAGGTTTAATAACTATTTTGTTTGCGTTTCTTTTTGCCATTTCTGCATATGATGATTTTGCATTTATTTGTTTCTTTTCAGCACGCATTTCACTTAATTTACCGCAGCTGCTGTTCAGACTCTTATGTATCTCAGTTATGAGCTCCTGTTTCAATATTTTGCATCTTTCACTAAATATTTGTTCTATTACTGCATTTATTTCAACTGTAAAGTCATTTTTCATTTTTTGCATTTTATTCGTTATTGCATCCTTCACTATTTCTTTAACATCTGATCTTTTTATTAACTTTTTTCAATAGAATGTTTTATTTCAATAAATTTTGTATTTATGTTTGATAAGCTACAATGGGTTCAATACCATTTAATATTTAAATTTTCATTTAGAAATTTTAATTCTGCTTTTTTTAAATTGCTACACTTCACACAAAAAACATTATCACAGCCCCCACTGTATGTTAGCATATCTTCCACTTGCAGTAGTTCTGCTGTGCAATCTTTACACTCTAGCAGAGACATCATTAAAATTTTATTTATTTTTATTTTTTTTTATTTTAAGAGTCACTGTCTCAATAATTTATAAGTTTAAATATCCAATTTCAATAATTGACTTTTTAGTTTATGTTTAACAGCAATTTATGAGATATATCTTTGCATTTACCACTAAATTTTAGCAAAAGCACAGAGCAATGCATAACACGTCCGTTCTGATCGATGCATATCTTTGAATGCATGCGGTACACTACATCGTTGATTCGTTTTACAACTTTGTATGGGCCTCCCCAATTACACTGCAATTTCGGGTACAAACCTTTTTTTCGTTGTGGGTTGTATAACAGCACCAAATCTCCTTCCTGAAAACCTTCCGAATTAATTGCTTTATCGTATCTGGCTTTCATCTAGTCATTCATAATCTTTGTCCGTTGCCTTATCAGATCGTGTATTTCTCTCAGCTCTTCTATCCCAAACTTCAAATCAGCTGACCTTAGACGTAATTGCCAAAAATTACTTTTGCAGGAATTTGACCCGTTGTCTCATGCACTGCTGATCGATAAGCCATCAAGAATAATGGTATGCGGGTATCCCACTCTTTATGGAACTTGTCCACTACTTTCCTTAAGTGCTCCTCCAATGTTCTAATGAGTCGTTCCTTCGTACCATCGGACTGAGGATGCAATGCAGTTGTCCGTGTTTTTCGAATGCCCAATGATTTACACATTTCCTGGAACACAGCTGATTCGAAACTCCTGCCTTGGTCAGAATGTAACTCCATTGGTACACCATACCTTGCAACCCAATTGTTTATAAACACTTCTGCTACAGTTTCCGCTTCTTGATTTGGGATTGTGTATACCTCTGGCCATTTGCTGAAATAATCCATAACCACCAGTACATATTTGTTTCCGCAGTTGGTAGTAGGAAATGGACCTGCGACATCCATAGCGATCCTTTCAAATGGCGCACCTGAGTTATAATGCTTCATCTGGCCATGACTTCGGATTTTGGGCCCTTTCGCTCTGCTGCAAACCTCGCAGTTCGCAATCCTATCAGCGACCGACTGACGGCAACCAACCCAATAGAATCTCTGTTTAATCTTCTCGAGTCTCTTCGTGATTCCAAGATGACCTCCGCTTGGACCATTATGCAGCTCGCTGAGCACGTCAGCAATCCTCTTTCTGGGACCAGTTATCAGTTTCTTTTTTCTTTGACCATCCTCACTCTCCTATATTCGATGCAAGCAACCGGATATCAATTCTAAACTGTTCCACTGTGCCCAATAGGACTTCGCAATGGGACTCTCTGTTGACATCTCCTCTCTGCTTGGTCTTTCGTTTCGTTCGAGCCCTAGCATAACATGTGACAGGTCTGTATTTTCTAGCTGACACTTTCTTAGTTGTTCCTTGTCCCATTCATCCGTACACGTTATAGTCATTAGCCGGACATCTATAATGTCTTCTTTAGCCTCGGCCTTTGAACAGTGCTTGCATTCCAAACATCATGGTCTTCGTGACATTGCATCGGCATTTCCATGGTACTACCTTTTCAATGCTCAATTGAAAAGTCATAGCTTTGTAGTCGCTCGATCCACCGTGCCAATTGTCCTTCCGGATTACGGAACTGCAGAAGCCATTTTAACGCTGCGTGATCTGTCCTGACACGGAATCGCAGGTCGTAGAGGTACTTGTGAAAATGTTTAATGCACTCTACCAATGCCAACAGCTCTCTCCGCGTAACGCAGTAGTTCCTCTCTGGTTTTTCAATCGAACGGCTGTAATATGCAACTACCTTCAACTGTCCATCGACCAGTTGTGATAAAACGCCTCCTATAGCATATCCACTCGCATCTGTATCTAGAATAAATGTTGCTCCTGGAATCGGATATGCTAACATTGGGGCAGTGCACAACCGCTCCTTCAATGTTGGAAAGCCACTTCTTGCTCCTTCTTCCATTCAAAAGCTTTATTTTTTCTTGTAAGCTCATGGAGGCTATGGGCTACGCTGGAAAAACTTGGTACAAATCGGCGGTAATATGTGCACAGCCCAAGGAAACTTTTCAATTCATGTAGGTTCTGTGGTCTTGGCCAATCCTTTACAGGCTCTATCTTTTCGTTCGCAGTGCAGATGCCCTCTGTCGTTACCTTGTGACCCAAATAATTTACTTCCTTTTTAAACAGCGCACACTTTTTGGGACTTAACTCAGACCAGCGCCAGCTATTCTCTTGAAAACTTCCTCTAAGTTTTTAAGATGTTCATCAAAGTTCTTGCCCAATACGATGATGTCGTCCAGGTACACCAAGCATGTTTTCCAATGTAGCCCTTTCAATACCTGATCCATGAGTCTCTCGAAAGTAGCTGGTGCATTACATAGTCCAAAGGGCATTACTGTAAATTGCCAAAGACCATCTCCGACGCTGAAGGCTGTTTTCTCTTTGTCTTCCACCTTCATCTCCACTTGCCAGTAGCTGCTTTTCAAGTCCAGTGTGGAAAACCATTTAATACCAGAGAGCGAGTCCAGAGTGTCGTCAATTCTTGGCAATGGGTAGCTATCCTTTTTCGTAACGTCATTCAACTTCCGGTAGTCCACGCAAAACCTCATTTGTCCATCCTTCTTTTTTACAAGTTCTACCGGTGAGCTCCAGGGGTTGATTGTTCGATGACACCGCTGTCGCTCATTTATTGTATAATTTGACTCACAACTTCCCGCTTCGCCAGTGGAACACTACGTGGAGCTTTACGTATCGGCCTCGCGTCTCCAGTGTCAATTTGATGTTTCACAACATTGGTGCGGCCTGGTTTGGAACCATCCTGGTCAAATATGTTTGCCTACTTTAGGAGCTGTTGCTTTACCTTTCTCTGATAATCTTGATCTAGCCCCTCCGTCCATGCCGTGATGTCATTTGAAAGATCAGTCTTGATAGTTGAAACGTGTTCGTGGAGCTGTTCACAGTTAATAACTACTTCAGCCTCTTGGCATCTTCCCAATATAGCTCCTTTTGTCAGTTTGAGTGGTGACTTGAACTCATTGAGTACTCTTACCGGAATACGTCCATCTTGTTTTGTCATAGCCAGGGTTTTTCCTACAAGTATGTTTGGTGTTGATTTGTTTGCTGCTTCGACAACCCACAATTTGTTTGTCCCACAATCTCCATCAACTTTTGCCCAGATGACTGCTTCTGATTTTGGTGGTATTTGCTGAGTCTCTTCCACCAGCACGCGTTTACTGCTGTAGCCTCTCTCGTAGCCGAAATTAAGTGACACATCCATGTTCTTATATCTCATCGTCTTGCTTTCCATGTCGATCTTGATGCCTTGGTCGATTAAGAAGTCCACTCCAATTATGATTTCATCAACAACCTCTGCCATTATAAAATTGTGTACTATCGTGACGTTCCCAATTGCGACTTCATATGATACTTCTCCTAGAACCGTGGTGTCTTCTCCAGTGGCTGTACGCAATCTTGCTCCATGCAATGGTCTTATTTCCTTGTTGACTAAATTCGCTCGAATGATGGAATGAGATGCACCCGTATCTACAGTCAGTAAACGTTCCTTTCCATCCACATGTCCTCCGTCAGTAAGTTTGTTTGACCTTCTTCCAATTTGTGACATAGAGATTATGGGGCATTCAATTGAAGGAGTCAGCTGTCGCCCCTTGCGGATGACTCGCTTTAGTTTAAGGATTGAGTGGACTTGGAGATTTGCTTATCTCTTTAAGCTCTGCGTTTACGGCCACCCACATTGTTGGAGCTATTGGGACCGGTGCTGCAATGTCGTGCAATATGACCTGGGTTGCCGCACTTGAAACATTTAATAACACCGGCATTTTCCTCTTGTGATCCCTTCAGTGCTTCCAAAATTGTGTCTGCCCAATCTGGTCTTTCCACTTCCACACGATGAGCTTTGTATGCTGGTTTACTCAATAGTGAGGCAGTTTCCTGAGTCAATGCATGTGATACCGTTTCTGCAATTGTTGGCTTTGGGTTTGCGTATGTGGCTCGCTTCATTTCGACGTCCCGTATGCCATTTATAATGCTCTGAATTTTTACCCTTTCGGTGTATTCCACGGATACGTCGGCATTCGCCAAATGTGCAAGCCTTTCGACATCTGACGCAAACTCCTGCAAAGTCTCATTACCTTTTTGGTAGCGGTTTTGCAACTCTATTTGGTGTATCTACTTCTTGTGTTCGCTTCCGTATCGCCTCTCTAGAGCGCTCATCAATGTATCGTAGTTGTTCTGCTCTCCCTCGGGAATAGTTTGTAGGATTTCAGCAGCAGCTCCTTTCAATGCCACGAATAGTGCAGCAACTTTATCTTCAGAACTCCAGTTGTTCACTGCTGCGGTTTTCTCAAACTGAATCTTAAACACCAGGAAAGGAACAGAGCCGTCAAAAGATGGAGTTTTTACCTTTGGATTGCTTGCTGAAACAGCTGGGCGATTTAATTGCAACTGCTGTATACGACCTCTCAAAGCTTCTATCTCAGCATTAATTTTGTCCTCGAGTTGCAATGATAAGCGCCTCCTGCAATGATAAGCGCTCCTCTTGTGCTTCCATCTTAGATGTTATATGTGTCTCTTGCGACTCCAGTTGGGATGCTATACGTGATTCCAGTTGGGATGTTATATTTGTCTTTTGTTTTTCCAGTTGTGATGACATGTTGTTGGATATTTGTGATGGCATTTCGGACATTTGTGCCGATATTGCAGCCAATATCATGTTCAAGTCTGTGTTCGCCATTGTCTGCGGTGTTTCACTTTTCTCCTCCAATTTTGTTGTCTCATCGCCATCAAGATGAAAGACATACTCTTCCACATCAATTCCTTCTAATCCCATTGCCTCTCGTAGTCGTGCCTGAAGTTCGAGTTTAATGCCGGTTGTATTCAATCCACGGCTCTCCAACTCCTTCTTCAGTTGCGGGATCTTCAATTCACTTAACTTTGCCATGTCCAAGTTGTATTCGAAGTCTTCGGAATTTATTCAACCTTCTGCTAAGTTCGAATCACTAAACTGTTGAATAAATAACTCCAATATTTAATATTGCAAAATGGCCTCTATTAAAGTACTTCACAATAAATAACTGTACTATTGCTTAATCGAAACTGATTGTAGCGCCTCTACCTTTGGTGCTTTTATACTCTGTGATTTCTTCTAGGCGCTTCCAGAATTTACTTAGTTACTGCCATATAATTATAACTACAGATGCACGTGTATAGCCTCTCATATGCGGGCGTATTTGTGAGCGACACTTCCACAATTACAATTGCATACTTTCGGGAGCATCTCAGATAAGACATATGCATGTGTTTGTGCACTGCTTCTCCCTGCGTTTACGTACATATGTGTATAGATAATTTATTGATTCGTTTGTGTAGATACATAATGATTGATTTATAGATGTGCATGCAAGTCACTGCTTAGCATCGGCTTAGAGATGGCAGTACCCCTTAGTGTTGCTAATATTCGTAACAATATTACCAGCAACATATACTGGTAGCCCGCGACACATGCATGAATATGCACAGGATGCCATGGCGTATGTTCGTGCTTATGGACGGCCGGATCTGTTTATTACTTTTACATGCAATCCGCAATGGAGTGAAATCAAAGACCATTTGTTTCCTGCCCAATCCCCAATTGATCGACACGACATAGCTGCACGTATTTTCAAACTAAAACTAAAATCACTTATGAACTTTATTGTCAAACATAGAGTGTTTGGAGAGGTGCGTTGTTATATGTATTCCGTTGAATGGCAAAAGCGGGGATTACCGCACGTACACATTTTGATTTGGTTGGTTGTTAAAACTACATCAAATTGATAGTTTGATATCAGCTGAAATACCGGATCAAACGATTGATCCATATTTGTTCGAAGTCGTCACAAAAAATATGATACATGGACCTTGCGGTATATTGAATGTGAACTCTCCGTGCACGATTGATGGTCACAGGTGACGATGGATATCCGGCATATCTTCGTCGATCCACTGATGACAATGGTAAATCAACGATAATTAAGATGGGAAATCAAAATGTTGAAGTTGGCAATCGTTGGATTGTTCCATATTGTCCATTGTTGTCCAAACATTCAAAGCGCATATTAACGTGGAATACTGTAATTCCGTCAAATCAATTAAATACATTTGCAAATATGTAAAGAAAGGATGCGATATGGCTGTATCGGTGCAGTCCAAAATGACTACGACGAGATTAGAAAATATCAAATGGGGCTTATATAACAGCAGTAACGAAGCGATATGGCGAATTTTTTCATTCCCAATACACGGAAGACATCCAACAGTCGTTCATTTGGATGTTGACCTTGAAAATAGCCAACGCGTTTATTTTACTCCTGAAAATGCAGCGCTTAGAGCAACAAGTGCACCGTCTACAACTTTGACTGCTTTTTTCATTTATGTCAATGGGACGTAGGGCTGCCAACTTGAAAATATTCCAAAACCGGAGATTTAAGTTTCGAAAATGGCTAAATATGAAAATCAAACTAACAATTTATCTCAGACGTTCGTGAAAACCGGTTTTATTTTGTCTAAATATAAGTATTCTAAAACCGTGTTATAAATTCAAAGACATTTTACTTTCGTGTAGATAAACACATATTTATGCATATTCAGTTATGCATATTTATTAAAACAAAATTATTTAAATAAACGAAAACATTTTAACAATTCAAAAAAGTACTTTTGTAACTATTTGGCGCAATTTTTAATTTTTAAATCCGTATTTCTCAGTTTTCTGAGATAATTTTAAAAGGGTTTGTTGTGCTGGTTGTTTCAAAAAGTTTAGGAATTCTTGGCATGCCATTTTATAATTTATTTTAATCATTAATTCTGCCTTGACCATATCCACTGACATAATATTGATCTAAGTATTTTATTGTCTTTTTGTATACTTCATTAGCATCGTTCTTGAATTTATCTTGGTCTGAATTGTCCAGAACTTTTAAGTTCCTCATGACTGTGGCTCCAAAAAACTGATCTAGTTGTCCGTCTTGTATTTTAGACTTAACGCTAACAAGAATAGAATGTAAGTCGGCTGATGTAACCGTATTTTTCTCAAGTGTCAATATTGCCTCTGTCATAATGTTCAAATAATGATGCGTAAAGTAAAGAAAACATTCTGAAAGCGTAAGTTTTGAAGATAAATTTCCGACATCATCATAATTACTGCCTTGTACGAACTGCCATATAACCGGATGACATTTAGATTCCCCCCGGCTTTTAAAATACATCGATATGGCAGGCCACTATTGTATTAAGCGATCAACAGCTTTACCTAAAGTAAGCCATCTGGTCGGTCCGTGCCGAATAACTTTTCTGTACTCAATTTCAAAATCTTCAAAAAAGGTTTCTAGTTCTTTGGTGCGCTTTGCACTATTCGAAAACTCGGCGTAAACTTTCAAAATTAAGTTTTCAACATCAAAACACAATGTCTTCATAGAAATTCTTGCAACATTATGGAGGACATGATAATTACAATTTGCCTTTACCACTTTTGTATCATGAAACTTATTTGTAATTTTTTGGTACACAGAATTACGTACACCATAATTTACTGAGGCATTATCTGCAGAAAACGCAGAAACTTGGTTTGTACTTATATTATATTTTTTTAGGAACTTTTCTATATTTTCAAAAATTTTTGATGAAGTTTCCTCTGCGTCTTCAAAAAAATCCATAAGTTTATTTTGAATACCTTTATCACAGTCAAAATAACGAACAACAATTGGACACATTTTTTGAGATCCTCTATTTGAAGCATCTATAGCTATAGAAAAGTGAACTTGTGGACGGCTAATTTTCAAGTCTTGCAAAGTGGATTTAATTGAACAGGGGGCAAGAACCTTTAAAGCAATTGATTCAGCTTTAGTTCTTCCACAGTGAACTTTTTGAGCTGATGATGAATCTGAATACATTAGTGCATTCAACTTGATTCCGCAATCAGTACTCAAATAACAGCATTTTCGCCATCCCATTTTACTGTAAAACTTAAGTTACAGAAAATACATTTCGCATGTTTTTCATCGACTTTGCGAATACACTTTTTGTATTTCTCATTTTCTAGCCACGATTGTTGAAAAACACAATCATATTTTTTTCTTTTCTGTTGAGGTTCAGTATCTCCGTTCATACTTGTACCTGCGAATAACAATAAAAGGCTGTAAACAACAGTTTACATCTTTAGGTCCATGCATATGTATGTACGTACGTAAAACTTACCTTTGTATAAAATAATAGTTACATATTACACATCTGTTTCAGTTAATATATTTCAGCGAATTTTTATATTCCACGGAATTTTTTATATTTGACGTATAAAGAATGTTCGCATATGACTCGGTTATTCGACTCCAATTTGTTTATTTCTTTGTTCCTATTCCAGTGTCCTATGAAGGCTTTATTAAGTCTGTTCTTAAGGTGACTCAATATCGCTCAAGGTCGCCCAAAACTACATTTTCAAGTTTTATCAAATTAAAAATATGAAATTCGTTTTGGACCGCGCAATATCTGTGACAAGTGTATTTTTCTGACTTATTTTATTGAAATAAACTATAGCAAATGCTCGAACCTCAGAAAGTTATGTGCAAATATTAAGTTTTGAACTAACACTCCCCTTCCACTCCAGAGAAATACGTCCGAAAACCGGAGACCAGAGACACCAACCTCAAAACCGGAGTCTCCGGTCGAAAACCGGAGGGTTGGCAGCCCTAATGGGACGATTTTGCAAGAACATTGCTATATGCAGAAGTGCCACAATATTTCCCATGGGATAAATCCAAGAAAACATTTCAAATGCGAAAACAAGGAAAACCAGTTCAAGGTCATCCTAATGTGTTCTCAACATATGCATTAGGACGCATTTATTCAGTTCATCCAAATAATGCTGAGTGTTTTTACTTGCGGTTGCTGTTAATTAATGTTCGTGGCCCAACATCATTCCAAGCTTTAAGAAAAATTAATGGTGAATTGTGCGCTACATATCGTGAAGCATGTCAAGAATTAAATTTGTTTGAGAATGATAAGCATTGGGAAGATATGCTTGCCGTTTCGTACGAACATTATTTTCGATAATAATTTAAATGTGCTCCCCATCTAATCCATTGGAAGTATGGAATAACTTCAAAGATTATATGGCAGATGACCAACAGCAACATGTTTATGATACAATCATGAATAATGTTAGCCATGGAACTGGTGGATTGTTTTTCTTGGATGCTCCTGGGGGAACAGGCAAGACCTTTTTGATTTCATTGATATTAGCAGCAATTCGATCAGATAATAACGTTTCATTGGCACTCGCTTCTACCGGAATTGGGGCAACATTACTGGAAAGCGGTCGCACAGCACATTCTGCATCAAAGTTGCCTTTGAATATGCAGGTAAATAAAACACCAACATGTAAAGCATGGCAAAAGTTCTTAAATTATGTAAGCTCATCGTATGGGACGAGTGTACTATGCACACAAGAAATCATTGGAAGCACTTGATAGAACTTTGAAAGATCTACGAGGAAGCCAAACAGTCTTTGGAGGTGCCATGATTTTATTGGCTGGAGATTTCAAGCAAACATTACCTGTGATCCTAAAATTCACGGCTGCAGATGAAATCAATGCATGTTTAAAATCATCGTATTTATGGAGACATGTAAACACGCTTACACTTACTACAAACGTACGTGTTCAACTACAAAACGATCCGTCAGCAGCTGAATTTTGGCAGCAATTAAATCGGAAATGGCCAAATGTCTGTCGATCCAACAGGAATGATTACAGTGCTTTACAATTTCTGCACTTTTACACAGTCTAAAAAGGCATTGAAACAGAGTGTATTTCCAAACATAGTTCAACATTACAAAAACTATGATTGGCTTAGCGAAAGAGCAATTTTAGCTGGGAAAAATAAGGACGTCAATGATATAAATGCAGCTATTCTGGATCAAATACTTGGTGACATAGTTGCATATAAGTCAATGGACACTATTACTGATCAAGATGATGTCGTAAATTATCCAACTGAATTCTTAAACTCACTCGATTTGCCAGGCCTACCACCTCATAATTTACGATTAAAAATTGCAGCACCGATTACACTGGTCGACGGCCAAAATTTACCAGAGACGCCGTTATGAAATTCGTATGTAAAGCCATCCCCTGATTTCGAAAATCGAGTTCATTTTTGATTCTATGGTACCGTTTTTGAGATATTTGCAAGTTACCGTTATTCGAAAAAACCAAAAAGATGGCTCCATTTAATTACGTATGTCTCACGAACGAGTCAAGCAATTGCAAATAAATTTACAGAATCGGAAAGACGATAAAATTTGCTATAAATGCATCATACATTGTTTTTTGCTTAACCATATAGTTTTCGAGATATTAGCTCATCATTTCAGATTTTTGTTTTTTTTTATGAAAAAATATGAAAAAAATTACTCTTTGCGAGGGCAGCATTCCAAAACCACAACTTTTTTTTTAGATATTTTTCATTTACGTAAAGCTCCGTTTAATTGGAAAAAAGATAAGATATCACTGAAGAAAATCGATGTAAAACTACGTAAGTTATAAGCGATAAAATAAAAACACCCAGGTTGCGCAACTTCAATGTATGTATACATACATATATAAAAGGTATAAAGTGCAAATGGGATATTATCCGGATAAACGAATAACACCATATCAATGATAATACTTTTTCTTTAAATAAATCAAATAGTACTTTTAATACTCGAACTGTTTTATAGTAGGTAGAGTGGTTGCATCGAAAGGAAGAGTGGTTGGGTTCGAAACCTGCTGTGGGCATGTAGTTATAAGTATGCAGGTAGATTTTCAAAATTATTAGACACAGAAAATTTTTAAAGCCTACATCTAAAGCAGGTAGTATTTTCTTTTCCCGACTTCGTATAAAAAGGAACCTTTCTGTCTAGGTAAGATTTAATTTTTTCAATTTTATTCTTGTTCCGAGTATAAATATGAGTTAATGCGCCTTTAAACTTCATAACATCTGCAAGGCTCGCCGGAGATAGTTCAGTTCATAAGTCAAATTACAAAACCGTGATTTATTAAAATAAAATAAAATAAAATAAAATGAGTAAACGGACGCGAGAATTTGAGTGTAATAACGATCCAGATATGTTCTGTTTCATGTGTGGCCAATATACTATCATAAGGCGACGACGAGTGTTCTCAGATCATATCAAAACTTTATACTCCAAGCATTTTGGCATTGAGCCTAAAAATGCTGAAAAACCATGGACACCGAACACTTTGTGTACATTGTGTCGAGTAGAATTGATTCAGTCGGAATCAGAACAACAAATAAAATTTGATACACCAATGATATGGAGAGAACCTACTTGCCATTCAATAGAGTGTTATATTTGTCAAACAAAAGTACTTGGCGTTGGAAGATCAAGAAGAGCAACGGCAGTTGCGGATCCAGTTCCATTGTCAACAGTAATATCTGAGTGCGGGGAATCAAGTTGTACTGAATTTTGCATGGGAAACGAGAGAAACGTTCTGTCACAAGCACAACTTAATGATTGGATAAGAGATTTGGAACTATCCAAGGAAAAGGCCGAGATCCACACTTCTCGTATGCAACAATTTAAATTTGTGTCATCCGATGTTAAGGTGATATATTGTAGAACTCGTCACAAACCATTTTCCAAACACTATACCAAAAAAGACAGTATATGCTACTGCAACGACATTCCTGGTTTATTCAAAGAGTTTGGTCAAATATATGATTCAAAAAAATTGGCGATTGTTCATAGACAGCAATAAACTGAGTTTGAAGGCTGTATTATTGCATATTGGTAACAAAAAGCCTTCTATCCCGATCGCACATGCAGTAAATACAAAGGAACCCTACGAGGAAATGCAAAAACTACTCAAATTTATCAAATATGAAGAGCATGATTGGAAAATATGTTCTGATCTCAAAGTCGTTGCAATGCTATGCGGTCTACAAAGTGGCTACACCAAGCACTGCTGCTTCCTCTGCAAGTGGGATAGCCGAGCTCGTAAGGACCACTACGTCAGAAGGGATTGGCCGGAAAGAGTCGAGTTTACCGTTGGTGTGGATAACATCAAATACACCCCTCTTGTCAAGAAAGAGAAAATCATACTTCCACCCTTACACATCAAGCTCGGTCTCATTAAAAACTTTGTTAAGGCTTTGGACAAAGAACGCGAAGCATTCGACTATTTGAAAACAATTTTCCAGATATTTCTCAAGCCAAGATGAAGGAAGGTATTTTTGTCGGACCACAAATAAAAAAGTTGATCAACAATAATCAATTCAAAGGACTACTCTCATCAGTTGAGGCAGCAGCGTGGGAATCCTTTGAAAAGGCCGTTGCTTCTTTTCTCGGTAGACACAAAAGCCCTAACTACGAGCAGATAGTGAATGACTTAATCAATAATTATGCGAAAATGGGTAAATATTAAAGGCCTATTAAAATTAATTTCCCAAAATTCTATAACTTGTTTACCTAACTAATATTTTCTTTCCAGGCGTAAATATGTCGATAAAAATTAACTTTCTGCACTCACATTTGAGCTTTTTTCCGGCAAATCTTGGCGACGAAAGTGACGAACATGGCGAAAGGTTTCATCGGCAAATGAAATTAATTGAAAATCGATATCAAGGATTCTGGGACGTCGCAATGATGGGTGATTACTGCTGGTTTCTCATAAGAGAAACCGATCCTAAACTGAATAAGCGTCAAAGTAGAACACATAATTATTTCGACTACATAGTTATATCAAATTAAGATAAAGATTGTTAGAATATAGTATAAACATAAATAAATTTAAAAAAAGTTAAAAATATGGGTAATTTCATTCATAAATTGAACTTTTAACTAAATAGAAACAGAGCATAGCTAGATATTTCACTCTTCTTTATACCATATATACGTTTTGAGGTATACGTTGAAATTGCGCAACCTGTGTATTTTTATTTGATCGCTTATTACTTACGTAGTTTTGCATCGATTTTCTTCGATGATAGCTTATCTTTTTTCTAATTAAACAGAGCTTTACGTAAATAAAAAATATTTGGAAAAAAAGTTGTGGTTTTGGAATGCTGCCCCCGCAAAAAGTAATTTTTTTCATATTTTTTCATAAAAAAAACAAAGATATGAAATGATAAGCTAATATCTCGAAAACTATCTGGTTGAGCAAAAAACAATGTATGATGTGTTTATAGCAAATTTTATCGTCTTTCCGATTCTGTGTTCCATTTTGTAATTGCTTAACACCTTCGTGAGATATACGTAACTAAAGGGAGCCATCTTTTTGGTTTTTTCGAATAACGGTAAATTGCAAATATCTCAAAAACGGTACCATAGAATCAAAAATGAACTCGATTTTCGAAATCAGGGGGTGGTTTTACATACGAATTTCATAACGGTGTTTCTGGTAAAGAGAAAAAGTTGAAATTCGTGGTCCAGTGTTATTATGCTGCGAAACGTTAATGTGCCACGACTTTGCAACGGTACCAGACTCGCTGTGAAGAAGCTAATGGTTAACGTTATCGAAGCAACAATTTTGAAAGGGAAGTACAAAGGAGAAGAGGTTTTGATACCCAGAATTCCACTGATCCCGACGGATTTACCATTCGATTTCAAACGTTTGCAGTTCCCTTCGCTATGACAATTAATAAGGCGCAAGGACAGTCTCTACAAATGTGCGGTATTAATTTAGAATATCCAATTTTTTCTCATGGACAATTGTATGTAGCTTGCTCACGAGTAGGCAAACCATCGTCATTATTCATTTACGCCAAAGATGAAAAAACCAAAAACTTTGTCTACCAAAAAGTGTTACAATAAAGTTCGAATGAAATTGTATCAAAGAATTTGCTTTGTTTCGTATAATTTTATTCTCTTTCAGCAAATCATTGAATTTATCGCCTAGCGAAGCGGGCGAGGGTACGCTAGTATACATATATATTTAACCGTATATATGCATACATGTGCATATCTTATATTCAATGAATATATAGTTACGAACTTTAATTTATCTACACATTCATACAGATCAACATATGAGTAAATATGTTTACATAGAAAAATACATATTCTTCATAAAGTATTAATATATTTGTAGAAAATAAATTATTATATTGATTGCGAGAAATATAACACTTTAAAAATTGGAGAATAGAGGTGTGAAAACTAATTAAAAAACAAGTACAGTTTGTTATTTATAGAGTTTTATTTAAATATTGCAGTGATTGTATGAAATAAATTTCTTTAAATTGCAATACAAATATTTTTTTGTAGTAATTTGGTATATTAAAAGAGTTTAATTAATACAAGTGGGCTTTCCTGGCCTTAACAGCTGCGAAATTAGCTATGATAGTGTCAAAATCCAACTGTCTCGCTGTTGGTGCTTCAATACAGAGCATGCCAAGTCCTGTAAGCGTTTTTGAGTTGAACACGATCGAAGTAAGTTCTTTATCCTTGCAAGAACACTGAAGGAACGTTCAGCACTGGCCACTGTAACAGGTATGGTGCAAAAAATACGTAGAGCAACACAAATGTTAGGAAAAATTGTAGCTAGATTTAGAGCACAGATAGCATTCAACAATTCAAATGGTGACAATTAAAATTTGCTGAGTAAATATGCTTCAAGTGGATCATAATTATAATAAAATTTGTTGAAATTTAAGATGATTGCTATCTACGAAAGGTGATTAAAGGTGTGGTTTGTTTATTTACTGTAAGCAAAAAGCTTGGATAGCATTTTGAGATTCCCGGCCCCTCCAAAGCCCGGGCCCGGGGTAAATGACCCCTCAGCCCCCCCTCTCGTCGGGGCCTGAGTCAAATTATAATCAAGTTCAAAATTAGAGAAAATAAAGTGTGATTAAGCTTAGCAGTTTTCTCATAAAGAACGGGACTATAATGTCAAAAAGAAACTTTTTTGGTAATTTTTATAGCCTTATGCGTTTACGTTATGTTAATAATAATGAGCTTAAAGGCCGTGGTTAAATAAAACACAATGTTTAAAATTTCATTGGTTTTTTAATTTGTCAATATTTCGGCTTCAGTCTGAAGCCATCTTCAGGACTGTAAGTAAACACAAATGTATAAAAAGGGGGGCATTCATTTCAGATACATGGTCATTAAAATTTACGTTATGCAACTAGGTATACATATAAACGAAACACAACTTACACTTGTGGTTATTCTTTATCGACTGATCATATGTTCGGAAAACAAAAGTAAAATAAACATCAAAAAAGCCAAAAGCTTCATAAGACGGGTACTTACAATAAGCGACAGAATGTACCACAAGAAAAATATCACGATCATCAAAAAAACTCTAGAGGATAATGAGTTTCCAAGTAGCTTGGTTAATAAACTGGTCCGAAATTTCTATACCAGAGCACGTAATGAACGTAAACCTGAAGAAGCAAATAACAAAATATACAAAGCGATAACCTATGTCCCAAGAATAGCAGAGAGGATCAAGAGATCGGATTTATATGACAAAGAAAAGGTCAAAATAGCGTTCACATACAACAATACATTGAAACAAATTTACAGTAATACAAAGGACAGAATTCCAAAGGATGAGAAATCCAACCTAATATACAGAATCCCATGCAACGGTGACGGGTCTCACTTATGCGAGAAGGTATATGTGGGGACAACAAAATTAAAATTAAAGACAAGGATTTCCGGCCATAAGTCCAATATTAAACTTAGAAACAACGCTTCGGAAAATAAAACGGCCTTAACGGCCCACTGTAAGGATACGGGCCACTATCCCGATTTCCAGAATGTTACTATATTGGACATAGAGAAACAATATAATAAGCGCTTCACCATGGAAATGCTCCACATTATGAACACGCCTAATGATAAGAGAATTAATTTTAAAAGTGACACAGACCAATGCGCATATGCATATCGCAATTTATTGCTTAAACAACAACACAAAATGCAAGTCTCACGGCGCACATGAAAGAAAGCAGCGTACAGAAATTATTCCGCTAGCAGCATACTTGGGATCAACAAATCATAATGTTGGATGACGACATATTCGTTGATATTGTTTGTATCCCTATATATTTGTTTGTGCATATTTTAGTTTACACTTACTGTACTTTAAAATTGTATACATTTTTGATGTTTATTTTACTTTTGTTTTCCGAACATATGATCAGTCGATAAAGAATAACCACAAGTGTAAGTTGTGTTTCGTTTATATGTATACCTAGTTGCATAACGTAAATTTTAATGACCATGTATCTGAAATGAATGCCCCCCTTTTTATACATTTGTGTTTACTTACAGTCCTGAAGATGGCTTCAGACTGAAGCCGAAATATTGACAAATTAAAAAACCAATGAAATTTTAAACATTGTGTTTTATTTAACCACGGCCTTTAAGCTCATTATTATTAACATAACGTCAAAAAGAAACTTTATGAAAGATACGTTTTATTTTACAGAACATGTACACTTATAATATTTCGCAGCTTACAAAGCCCATCTTGGTTTTGTAGTGATAAAGACACCCCCGGAAGAGTTATATCGATGTTTATGGTCCCTTTCCGAACATAGATCCAGTACGTTCGGGTACAAGCAGCATTAAGTTACAAGCCGACCATCGCGGAACGATTTAATATGACCATATTGAACCTTATCGGCGATCCCGCCATCCACCTCTAGTTTCATGAGGAACTTGGGGTCGCCAGAACTTTGCCTGCTAAATAGTTGTATGACATGTTCATATTTGTAACAAGATTCCCCTCGGCTAGGTCAAGTTGACAATTGGGTTGCGGAAGCTGCAAGGCTATACAGTTTTTTATTGCGCTTATGAACCCCTTGAATCCTCTTACAATTCCATTTAGATCATAGAAGGTGGAAGTATGAAAAGGAGCACAAGGTATTAAGATTGCCGTGCGTCTAACAACAGCAAGCACAGCAAAGAAGTCAGTTTTTTTTCTAAACCCCAGCTTGCGAACAAAGGCGATGGGAAAAAAGCTATGAGGTTGTATTAAAAAATTTATCTCGCCTTTCCGAAAATAATTTAAAAGAAAGTGATGTTATCAGCTGTGCGTCAGATCTGAGTATTTACAAACGTGCTCGGTTGTATCCAAGAGCTGTTCCCTTCCAATTGAACTGAGTCCTTCAAGTTGGGCGCAATTAAGCAAAATACCATATATGTTTCCGATTTGAAAACTCAAACAGGAAGCCCTTTCTAAATTTCCGAAAAAGAGTTAAAGTGCGTGCACACTAAGCGACGCCACACGTAGCGGCTGCGGCGCTTCACTTTTTTACCTATTTGATCAACATTGCCGCTCATAGCCGAGCCGCGCAGTGCTACTGCCGCTAGGTGTGAATTGCCCCATAAGAATGTAGATGCAAATAATATTTTGCAGCGCAGTGTAGTGCAGCTCAGTGTGGTCTTAGCTTAAATACGAAACAAGTAAGGTTCGAGAAGACTAGGTATATAAACATATGAATCCTAACAAAAATTAGTTTTGGAGGTGAGAAGTAATTAATGCCGAAAAGTATAAATACTGGGCAATAAAATACAAAACAACTAAGGAAGGCTAAGTTCGGGTATAACCGAACATTACATACTCAGATAAGAGCTTTGGAGACAAAATAAGGGAAAATCACCATGTAGGAAAATGAACCTAGGGTAACCCTGGAATGTGTTTGTATGTCATGGACATCAAATGGAAGGTATGAAAGAGTATTTTAGAAGGGAGTGGGACATAGTTTTATAAGTGGACCAGGGGTGACTCTAGAATGTGTTTGTACGATATGGGTATGTATAACCTACTTCCTCGATATGAATAAAATTTATTATTTCCTCTGAAAATGGACCCTGAATATATCCGAAAAATTCTGGAAGACGGAGCTTATAGGGCTAGTGACTATGAATTCTTCTCAAGGGCGAGCCCCGACAATTTATTATCAAGTTATTACGCAAGTAATCACACATACAGTGGTAACGAGCAGTCAGCAGGCGAGGCAAATGAGGCTGCCAAATGATGTATCGAGCTCTAGCAACGGTTACAAAGACTCAAAAGACGGAATCTGCTCCAAACCCGTCGCATCAAGCACCAATATTGTTTTGGAATATTCTTGATCAGAATTGCGTATCGGAAAAAAATGTTAATGTTAACCTCGCAACTGCGCAATAGAAGATATTAAACCTAGGCACCAAACTAACAACTGAAGAGAGGTGAAAGGAATTTCAAATGAACAACAACTGGGATGTTGTGCGCCAAATGGCAGGACACGAAAGAAGTATTATTGGTACTGAGCCATTGTAACGTAGCTTCTGTTATGACTGTTGTTGACTGAACCCTTGAAAAAGTACCTTGTCCAAATCAAATAGAATTAGTTCGGGAGATAATAGGAGGTGTTGACTTGCCTGATCAAATGTCTGAGCCTTATGAATATGATAGGAAATCGAATGAATAGTGGAAGAGGTTTTTTATCGTTTGATAATGATGATAGCCGTAAGTGCTTGGTTTTTTGAAAACAACCTCAACCGGAACAAGATGCCATTCGAATAATTTACTTTAGCTGAGGCTTGGATCTACATCAGTTCGCCCGACGACTACCACAAACCTCATTACGTAAGGCAAAGCATCTTCCTGTTGTAGGTACTACGCAACGTTGTTGTACCAACTGCAGTTATCAAAAATTCAAACTCACTAAGACAAAATGTGACGTGTATCAAGCGTCGCTTTGTGGAATATGCTTTGCTCCATTTTATACGTTAAACTTATTCATCCCAATATTTTTTACCAAATTTTTTTCCAGAATTCAACAAAATACCGTTCACTTTATGTCATATTTACATTTTTTTGTACGTTTTTATTAATTGCTAAACTGTGTTTTACCAGACGGTTGGTACATATATGTACCACAATACATCCCGGATGGTACAATGGTTTATCACCACCCCCTGAGCAGCCCTGTCATTGTATTTCAGCTTTTCTTCGATTGATATATTAAATATCACCAAGATAACTAACTCCAATGAAAATTTGTATTCCATCTTTGCTGTGCGAATGTCGGGTCGAAAGGGTTAAAAGGGAGTGGCCCTTAGTTCTAAAGGTGGACTCCTTTTCGACATATCGCCATAAAGATGGACCAGGGGTGACTCTAGAATGTGTTTGTATGATATGGGTATCAAATTAAAGGTATTAGTGAGGGTTTTAAAAGGGAGTTGCCCCTAATTGTGTATGTATGGCGTTTTCGAGATATCGACCAAAATGTGGACCAGGGTGACCCAGAACATCATCTGTCGGGTACCGCTAATTTATTAATATATGTAATACCACGAACAGTATTCCTGCCATGATTCCAAGGGCTTTCGATTTCGGCCTGCAGAACTTTTTCATTTTCTTCTACTTACTATGGTAGGTGTCACACCTATTTTACAAAGTTTTTTCCAAAGTTATATTTTGCATGAAAAAACCAATCCAGTCACCATGTTTTATCCCTTTTTCGTATTTGGTATAGAATTATGGCATTTTTTCCGTTTTTCGAAATTTTCGATATCGAAAAAGTGGGCGTGGTCATAGTCGGATTTCGGCCATTTTTATACCAAGATAAAGTGAGTTCTGGTAAGTACCTGAACTAAGTTTAGTAAAGATATATCGAATTTTGCTCAAGTTATCGTGTTAACTGCTGAGCGGAAAGACAGATGGTCGACTGTGTGGGTCTACCACGTTATCCCCAAAATCAAAATCCTCAAAGCAATATCCCCAAATCAAAATCGCCAAAATCAAAATCCCCAAAATCAAAATCCCCAAACTCATAATCCCCAACACAAAATCCCCATTTTACGTGTGAAATAAATTCAAATTAGATTTAAAATCGCCACGACCAAAAAAGGCTAATAATCCATACCAACTTTCAGCATAGGCGACCTTCGGCCGCGCCTATAAAAAATAACCCTGGGCTACGCCATGCCAAGTTCGGGTGTGTGGTATAACCGCCACGATGATGTCCTTCTGCGTAGTACACGCTTCTGTTAGCTTGTTCGAATTAGAGCGACTAGCAGTCCTATACATGGATAAGTAAAAATATGCATTGCCAAAACGTGAATATATAGTTATACATACATAAATATGAATGAAAGAGGAAAGAGATATTGCTTACACGGTCATGTTGTTTATCATAGCACTGGGATTTTGTGTTTGGGGATTTTGAATTTGGGGATTAAGTGTTTGGGTATTTTTTTTTTTTTTTTATAGTAATAGGTGTAAAGTTCCTGCATCATGATATCTTAAACGACTGCCAAATTACAGCTGGCAAAATTTCGGGATTTTCTTGGGATCTCCTATTTCCACTTCAAAAAACATGAATTGATGAATGATGTCCCTGTTTTTCACTTTTGTAAGACCGCATTTACATATGCATTAATCTACAATACATCCGCAATAGTTGAGCTACGAACTCACATATGTTTCATCCATAGCAATTAGACTATTAACTGTAAAATTTACAAGTTTATCTTTTTATCCTGCTTCCATTTAGAGATGAAACCCTAGAGGTTTTTCTATGAGTAGGAAAAAATCGCTATCTCTAAAATTTGGTCATAATTTCATACAGCCAATATATCTACTTGGGTCAGGTCAAATCAAATTGCAATTCTCTCATTGCCATTACTCACTCCACCATTCGCATGTATCGACAAACCCCAAAACGCGGCAGTTTTGCAAATTGGTTGTCAGAAAAGGTGAGCTAATCTCGCTAAAACGCTTTATAAATTGTGAAAAACTTTAGATATACCGTTACATTTCAAACAGGGTTCATTAAATTGTTTAGCAAGCATCAGATAGTAATTTATATGCAAATGCAAACTGATGAAAGAAAACAAATTTTTAAAAGTTTCGATTTTTGTAACCTTTTTTTCGCATTTTCTTTTATGAACAAAGATAAAAGAAAACAGAAACTTAGATTACATTACAATTTCAAATAATTATTCGATTGGCTTATCATGTTAATAACTATCGATTGACACCTGTAATTAACATAAAAAAAAATGCTTTGATGGGAGACGAACAGATAATTTTTCCTAAATACTTGAATATTTACTGCTACAGTTTAAACAGAAGTCCGTTAGATATGAAATAAGGCTGAGATAAGCGAATTTTGAGCTACAAACTATGGCCTTATTTTGTAAGCGTGTACTTGCACATTCAGATATTCACCCTTATTCTGAATTGCAAGTTCATTTCAGTTCTCCGCTCCGCTTGAACTGAAAGTAGGTATCCTGAGTTCCGCTTGAATTGAAAGAAGAAGAGGAACGATTAATGAATTTTCGAAATCAGCTGTTTGTGAGAAATTGATGAAATTAAAACACAACAAAATAAAGAAATATTTGTGAAATTTATAAATTAGTGAATATCTCGTTATTTAATAAATTATGGAAGCATTAGCCGTGGCAGCTTTAATTGAAGAGGAGGACAATGCGTCCCACAATGTAGACGTGAGAGTGAAAAGACGGAGATTGAGGGACATCAGTGATCCATTCAGGACCAGCGATGAATCGTACGTTGGTGCTGAAAGTGCTAAACCTTCATACATTTTAAATAAAAAAAACTTCAGGTTAAATAAAGACGCATTTAAGTATGTCTTGGATATATTTGATGCAGAAATTCCGAGAAATACTTTGACTTCCTTAACAGCAAATAACCGGGTAATGGCTGCTTTCAGGTTTTTTGCTGTAGGTAGCTACCGACATGGTGTTGGTACAGATTACAATATGGCGATGGGCCAGCCAACCGTTTCCAAGTCACTGCCCTATTTTCTGGATGTTGTGGAGCGACGGCTTTGTCCAGAGTGGATAAAATTTCAAAAGAGTGAGGAGCAAAAACTGCAAGAGACCAAGAGTTTTATACTAAGGCTGCCTTTCCAGGTGTAGTAATGTGTGTAGATGGAGCACATATTAAAATAACTTGTGGATATTTCTAAACCCGTCAGCCCAAGGAACCTCTCCTCAATGGGACTGATTCTCTTCAAACGGCATTGTCCACCACCAATGCTCAACATTCCCTCTTTTGGATGACATCTTCTTCTTCTTTACATAGCACTTCCGATCAACCCACGGCTGCAAGAATTATGAAGACATAAGTTATTTTCAGGATAACCTCTTCTTTCTCCATAAATTCGCTTCTTTCGATGGGGGACGAATTACATTTAATGCCGATGCAACCTCTTTCCAAAATGCCTGTAATTCTTCTTTAGGCCTTTTTGAGAAACCTTATTGTCTCTTGTTGTTGACAGCATTTCCAACAATTTTGCATATTGCTCTGGTGTTGTACTTGTTGCCCTGCAAAACCACAATAAAATAAAAAGTTTGTTTTAAAATAATTTTTATAAATATTAATGTATACTTTACTTACAATTTTTTTAAAAAGTGCGCTTTAAAGCCCGCGAAAATGAAAATCAAAACAATCTCCGTCAATTAGTTTGCAACTGAGAAAACGGAACTCCGCTCGAAGTGTAGCATACGTCAAATTGAGACTTTCGAAGTTGGACTGAATGAAAACGGAACGCAGATAGCCAAGTTATCAAACTGAGAAAATTTCAGTTCAGTTCGAAGTGCAGAATAGGGCTGATTATAGGGCCAATTAAACTTCCTTAACCCTAACGCCGTAGTCGTAACCATATTTTTACTTATCCATATCAAATTGGCATCAGTTATTGGTGCCTTAACCTAAAAATCGTGAAAATTTCATAAAAATGAAGAAAAGGCAAAAAATTATAAAAATATAACACAAAAAATAAGTCTCTTAGTCAAATCGTATCCAAAACAATAAATAAAATCTACAAAAAGTTTATAAATTCTCCAACTCAAATATTTTTAGGTTATGGATATGGCGAACAACCAAAAACCAATTGGTTGGCTATGGTATGGTTATGGCTTTAGCGTTTTAGTATGGCACCATTAATCGATTACATTGAATTCCATAAGGTTGGTTTGATCAGTTGTTTTATCTGGTTATGATAAGTCACCATTAATTGGCCCTTAAAGCTTTGGTTGCAAACCGGTAGTAGATAAAGGTAATGTGGTATCAAGATAGATAGAGACTTTATTTTGAGTGAGCCATATCCGTCCATTAGAGACATGAGCAACTTTGTGAGTCTTACGTCGTAGGATTTGCATATGATCTTAGAAATTTTACAGCCCCGCGCTTCTGCCCTGCTATAATATGCAACTTCTGCTACCTTTTGATTTCTCCTACACAGATGTGGACGTCTATCGTCGATTCTTCGAAATTTTTGTTACACTTATGACCGGAAACCCGGTATAGATGTATTGTGCGGCCCACGCGTGTAAACAAAAATAAAAGGAAAATTGAATGACTTAGGTAAAATGTAAGTAAAAGTTATATGTACATGTACGTATGTGTGTGTATGGTTTCCATCAGCAGATAAATGTGTTGAGGTTTTTGTTGAGCAAACGGCCCTGTATTTTTTAAAATTTTTGCAAAGGCTGGAGCATAATTGAACAATTATGTTAGTTACCAACTTGAGAACTATAATGTACTCAAAGGCTGGAAAAATATTTGTGTCATGTTTATTGGGCTTAAAAATGTCACTGAAGAAGTTCAAGACTAAGAATACAAAAAAGAAAACCTGCTGCCAGGTTATTAACTACTCCGCCGATGTACAGATAAATTAAAAATTGTATGGATAATGTATAATGGCGCCTGAATTAGTTTATTTTTGTTGGTAATCGCTGTTGACAGCAAACGCGTTAAATGAAATAAATTTAAAGGTAATCCAAAGCAAACGTAACTCTTCCTCTTGGACAGCAAGATGTCCAAAGAACATTAAGGGGCTGCACATTCCACTTAACTGCCTTGAAGCCGCAGTTCTCATAAAAAAAGATCTCGTTACAGGCTTTATTTTTCTTTTAATTGAAGCAATTTTATGAGGCGATCCTATTGCTAAAGCACAACAAACACGCTCCGTGGCAGCCGAAATTCCATTACCCGTTTTTTGTGAGCAGATGCCTCGTAACACCGCCCCTTATGTCCTAAATCAAACTAAACAACAATCATCGCCTTCTCTCCATTGTGGTTGTGGTATTTCGCACACTTATCTAAAAGATCCAACAATTCATTTTCAATTTATTAAAAGACTAGCAGATCCGGCAGACGTTGTTCTGCCCTAAATTTGGTATATCTGCATACATTTTAATAAGCTTTTTCCGTCTAACTCTGCCCTCGCCCCTCTATACTTCCTAATCTTTGTATTCACTCCTCCCTCCGTATTTTTCGCTATCTCCATCTTGGTCTCATTCTATCTCTTTATCAGTCTCCTTCTCCTTCTCGTTTTTCTTATTCTTCTTCATATCTTATTGCCAGTCCCAGAGGGTGGTATGTATTTTGTTCCAGTCCCATTCCGAGTCTCAGTCCCAGTCCCACTCCAAGTCTCAGTCTCAGTCTCAGTCCCAGTCCTAGTCCGAATCACAGTCCCAGTCCGTATCTGGTCTACTTCCCGGAAAAAAGCATCGTAAATACTAATATAGGCAAATTTATATACCAAATTTCAGGCAAATCGAATAGGAAGTATGTAAATAGGTATGTGGGTATTATTAATTCATGTCTTTATTTCGGCTTCGCATGCATATTTATCAGTTTTGCCAGATTGATGCGACTAAATCGAATATCACAATGAAAATTATTTTAAAGATCTCAGCAACAGCTTTCATTTGATATCCATAATACACACACACTCTAGGGGTATCCGGGTCCATGTTTTGGCCTATATCTCGATACCCTAGTCACCCAGCGGTGTAAAATTTACTCTGTACTAAAGCACACATCAACAGCTTCAATTTGATACTCATAATGAAAAACACAATCTAGGTGTATTCGGGCCCACGTTTTGGCCTATATATCGAGACCCTAATCACCCAGAGGTATGAAAATTACCCTCTACTAAAGTACTCATCAACAGCTGTCTTTTGTTATCCATATTCTATAAACATATTCTAGGGGTACCCGGGTCCACGTTTTGGCCTATTTCTCGAGACCCTAGTCACCCAGGGATATGAAAATTATCCTGTACTAAAGCACTCATCAACAGCTTTCATTTGATATCCATAATACACACACATTCTAGGGGCATCCTGGTCCATGTTTTGGCTTATATCTCGAGACCCTAGTCACCCAGCGGTGTAAAACTTACTCTGTACTAAAGCACATCATCAGCAGCTTCAATTTGATACCCATAATTTTAAAATACATCCTAGTGTTACCCTGATCCACGTTTTGGCCTATATCTCGAGACCCTAGTCACCAATAGGTATGAAAACTACCCTGTAATAAAGCACTCATCAACAGCTTTCATTTGATATCCATATTGTATAAACACATTCTAGGGCTGCCCGGATACACGTTTTGGCCTATATCTATCGTGACCCTAGTCACCCAGGTGTACGAAAAATACCCAGTATCAAAGTACTCATAAACACCTTCCATTTGATACCCATATTGTACAAACACATCGCAGGACTACCCACGTCCACGTTTTGATCTCAAGACCCTAGCCAAAACGGGATAAAAAGTATAGTATGTCCGTTCCCTGATTCTAAGCTACCTCTCAACCAATTTTCAGCCAAATCGGTTCATCCGTTCTTGAGTTATGCGTAGTGTAACTAACACCACTTTAATTTATATATATAGACTAGCAGACCCGTCAGATGTTGTTCTGCCCTAAATTTGGTCTATCTGCATAAATTTAATAAAATGTTTCCTTATAACTCGATCGCAACCAAACCTATTCGTAAACCATCACGTGAGGTATACGCAACTTATGTGAAACTTTGAACCAGGCATGCTTAACCAACGAACCGATATAATTTCGTTACGATAATTAACGTTAATAAACGAAACAAAGTCATTTCGTTTCGTTTATTAACGTTAAGAACGTCAAATTAACGAAATGATTTTGTTTCGTTTTCTGCCATATCAAAACGAAATCAAATCGTTTATGTTGATTATTAAACTGTGCTGGCAAAGCTGATTGATGGCGGAGTCATTAAAGGTGAAAGCATTAGCCAAGCTGATTGCAACTTTTCTCAGGAATTTTGACAGTACGAAAATTTCTTAAAGTATTTTTGACATTACCACTAACGAATTGCACAAACAAATTACATGGAGTTTGTGTATACGTCCACTCGCTGTTACCACCTTACGGCTTCACAATGGCTATAGCATTGCCAGCACAATTTAAACATAAAGTATCACGTTTTTGAAGTATCACGTTTTTGTTAACGTTTTTAACGTTAACGAAAGCTTTTCGTTTCGGTTAAAGACGAAATACAATTTATCTTGATAATTCCTTTATCGATAATATTTCGAAGTGTTTCAACGGAAACGGTGGAAATTTTGTGATAAACGATTAGCTTAACGTTAAGGTGCATCCCTGCTTTGAACCAAATGGACCCGGCGCATCTCTGCAAACACCGGCTACCATCTAACACACATTTTTAGCTTTCTTTGTATATATAAGATGAATACGCATAAATAAATATTTGGTTTATTTTAAGCTCAAAGAATCTTTGAATATTTATGTCATTGACGGCACAACTAAAAACAAGTACAAAATATAGAAATAGACCAGCAAAACAAAAGATTGAAGTAATGATTGAATTTTACTGACTTTGTTTATAATGGTTGCATAAGTGCTTTCAGATACAGACACATATAAACGCTATACATTAGGATGGGTAAAGTTAAATGGGTGGCCTCAATCGCCAAGTGCACCAAAAAAATTTTAGATCTCTCCGATTTCGAAGAAACTTTGCATTATTGTTGTACTATGGGACTCCAGTTCATATGTACGGAGTCCGATCCCAGTAAACATTTAGACCTTGTTCCTGAAATTAGAGCTTAAGTTGAGAACTAACATATGTATGAACATCTCAAACGTTGTTTCTCAACAGTAGCCCGTAGTGGTAGTCATGTGGTTTTTAACAAAAAGAACATTTTTTATATGGACAAAAATGGTTCTCAAGTCAAACGTGATTCTCTAACTGGAATCAAGTGTACAATTCGAATACTGCAGTATTTTTAAACATGTACACATATATTTTTAGTTTTTTTCATTTGTTGTTTTTCTTACATACAGTCAGTGTCAGAAGAGAGTGTACACACGTCTAATGTAACAATATTAGCTCTGGGCGACACAATGGAACATTTTATGATTTTTATACCCAGCTGTACTTGTACACAGGGTATTATAACTTCGATTGAATAACGGGTTTTTGTACAGGTATAAAGGAATCGAGATAGATATTTACTTCCATACATCAAAATCATCAGTATCGATAAAAAATTTGATTGAGCCATGTTCGTCCGTCCCTCCGTTAACACGATAACTTGAGTAAACATTGAGATATCTTCGCCAAATTTGGTACACGACCTTAGCTGGACCCAGAATAGATTTGTATTGAAAATGAGCAAAATCGGATGATAACCACGCCCATTTTTTATAAATATAACATTTTAGAAAACGCAAAAACCTGATTATTTAGTCAATTTATTTGAACTATGTGAAGTGTTTGGGGAGACGGGATCTTTAGTTATATTACGTTTACGTTTGCCCGTAAAAAAAGGCTTATCCTCGCTTAGATAATGCTTAGGAGCCCCATCTAGCGGCAATGGTTAAACAACTAGCTACAGCACAGGGTGTACCGAAAAGCGGAGACACAACCCTCTGATGGCCATAGTGTATGACATATAGCTGAATCAGTTGCGATGAATAGTGGACACGCATATAATACATAGAATTAGTGTAGAGGTGAAACATAGACACACATTTCAGTTACATCTGAATATAATATAGTACTAATTTTATGCGCAGCAATTTCAGAGGCGTATTTAAAGTTTGACGCTTAGCAGTCCATATAAAGTTTAAGCGTAAACGTCTATAGATGTAAAAAAAAGCACAGCTAAAGATAAAAATAAGGAAACTTGGAAAATCGTTCCCCATTAGGCAGACCACAGCGACTAAATGGTGCTAAAATTTGGTCACTTGTGCAAAGTGTTGTGAAAAATCCTTCGGAAAATGCTGTAAAATAGTCAAAAAATATTTCAGAAATTTCAAAGCCGTACTGGAGGAGACAGCAATGCTTGCGAGTTCCATACAATGTCTTTAAAAATTCGTAATAGAAGCAAATGGAAATTGACAACCCGTTGTTTTGTACACTCTCTTTTGACACCAAAAGTATCAAGTATTTCCGATCTTTCGTCCATATCCCTTTTTGTTGTAAGAGTTTAGTTTTTGTATTTTTTTTTTCATTAAATAAGACAGTATTACATATATATCATTAATCGAAAAAAAATTGTTTATTGTGTCACCCACGAAACCAAGAAAGTATAGGTAATATTGCTACTTTCCATGTGTGTAAACTTTCTTTGGACGCTGACTGTAGGTGTATTTACCAAACATGTTTTTTACATTTGTTCTTAAAAGATGTATCTGAATGAAAAAATTATTACACGCTTGTACAATAAAAGTATTCAGCGGCTTACTGACATAATTTGCCGACGTTGTCCTGTCCGATAATTTTATTATGTAGATTTGGAAAACTTTTTACTCTAATTTCACCTGTGTCATGACTTTGCCTATATTTTTCCCCTATTAGGTTTGTGATATTTTTCTGGTGATGTTAGACCAAATCGCAACTTTCGATGACAACAACATTCACAAAAAATATAGAGACGGTTTCGCATTTATCACCCATCATACCATGCAGTATAATCTATTCTACCCTACCATAATCATATAACAGCCCGGTCAGGCGTTGCCAACTTTGACATCATAAACGACTAAATTTCTCCTGTCACTTGCTGCCCAAGAGACTGATATCAGTGCCACTTCAATGCCTAGCACAACCTCTGGTTTTTGACCTTGCCAAATACAAATTAGCAAAGTTTTTGTGAGAGTGAGATTTGAAAAAAATTTGAATAGATATTTTTTTTTTGGCAAAGGATAAGTAACAGTAGTGGTTTAGCCGTCGTGGTTTAGCGGTGGTGGTTTAGCCGTCGTAACCAGTGACGCCTGATTGTTGGAAATTACTATTTTTGAGGGATATTTCACTGCTCAAATGTAATAGAAGGGAAAAAAGACATTTTTTTTTGTCTTCCATATAAAAAGGGATTTCTTTGTAGCAAAACTACTTATGTATGAAATCTGATCATAAGGCAACTAAAAATAAACAGCACTCTTATAGTAAAATGATCCGTTTATTTGAATTCCTACTGTCCTCTTACACCATTTCACTAGATAATACATTTGTATTTCTGGCAAGTCAAGAACAAATTTTCATTACTTCTTTTGCTTGGCCTGTCATTCGGATACCCTACAGATTTTGCGACTTTCTTGCATTGTGGATAAAACAAGTGCGATATCTTATCCGGCAACTGCCTGACAGGATGTTCAAGATGGCTACTTTTTAGCGTTTTGACAGGGTGTTCAATATGGCGGCACATAGGGCCGGCTATCTTCATCGGGTGATAGAAACAGATACAGGATGAGACCACGATAATTACATTAAAAGTCAAGTGATCGGTTCTATTTGTAATTTTGACCTATATGCAGAAGTTATCACACTTGCCTTATCTATAATGCTTTCTTCTTTGTATTGTGAGACTGATTGTGTAATAAAAAAATTAGAATTTTTTTAGAAGACATTAGTTGGAATTTTTCATCACATTCTTATGTCCGCTGCAAATAAATAGCGTTTCCAAAGAAGTTGTCAGGATGAGGAAGAGTACAGTGGCTGGTTTAAATCTGACACGAACGATTCATTCAAAAAGCATTTTGTGAGGCGCTCGCCAACATATAAATTGGCACACTTCTTTAAAAAATACCACATTAACACAGCGTTCAAAGCATCGAACAATTTAGGCCGAAAACTAAGAACTAACACTAACTCAGAGGATCCGTTTAGCAGCCACGGCGTATACAAGCTTATCTGTGGATGCCAACATAGTTACATAGGACAAACAGGACGGCAAATAAGAACGAGGTTCAGAGAGCACATTACCATTACCAGAGTCTAACTTCGCGAATTACATAGTCTAAAATGAATGTTCCCCAGCAAACATCAATAAAACAGTTAGTGTTCTTCACATACAAACAAAAGGCCGACGTCTCAACGTTCTCGAAAACGTGGAAATCTACAAACAGAAAACATTCGACGATAGAATAATAAACGAACAGATAAACACTATTTCTGACACAATATTCGAGCCTTTAAAACTTGTTTACAAGAAACAAAGTAATCACACAGGTACAACAGACAAACGCACAACAACAAATAAACACTAAACAATTAACGCACCAAAACAACAAACCCACAAAGAAGGTCGAACGACTAAAATTACGGACTTTTTAACATATGTATGAACATCTCAAACGTTGTTTCTCAACAGTAGCCCGAATTGGTAGTCATGTGGTTTTTAACAAAAAGAACATTTTTTATATGGACAAAAATGGTTCTCAAGTCAAACGTGATTCTCTAACTGGAATCAAGTGTACAATTCGAATACTGCAGTATTTTTAAACATGTACGCATATATTTTTAGTTTTTTTCATTTGTTGTTTTTCTTACATACAGTCAGTGTCAGAAGAGAGTGTACACACGTCTAATGTAACAATATTAGCTCTGGGCGACACAATGGAACATTTTATGATTTTTATACCCAGCTGTACTTGTACACAGGGTATTATAACTTCGATTGAATAACGGTTTTTTGTACAGGTATAAAGGAATCGAGATAGATATTTACTTCCATACATCAAAATCATCAGTATCGATAAAAAATTTGATTGAGCCATGTTCGTCCGTCCCTCCGTTAACACGATAACTTGAGTAAATATTGAGATATCTTCGCCAAATTTGGTACACGACCTTACCTGGACCCAGAATATATTTGTATTGAAAATGAGCAAAATCGGATGATAACCACATAATATGACACAATATTCGAGCCTTTAAAACTTGTTTACAAGAAACAAAGTAATCACACAGGTACAACAGACAAACGCACAACAACAAATAAATACTAAACAATTAACGCACCAAAACAACAAACCCACAAAGAAGGTCGAACGACTAAAATTACGGACTTTTACCTGCCTCAGTCAGCAATACAAATCGATCAGTAAAAACCACTTATCAATACTTGTACTTACGAACTATAAATACAGGACAAACGACAACAACAGATGAGAACGAAAATCGACACTGATGATAGCGCAACGCCGAAACCGGCTTGCCTCGAAACCAAATTTGACAAGGGATGACGGAAAATCGTTCCAATATACATCATGTATTTTATTGCTTGAGTGTAACTAAAAGTTAAAACAAAATATATACACATATTATGCTAAACATTAAACATTCTGCGCATGTGTTTGCAAAATGTGTTTTTCGAAATGCTGAAATAAACAACAGACTACTTAACGAAAGAGAATAATAATTTGTGTGAAGCATGGCGGAACTAGAAACAGGTGACCGCCGGAAATCAGCTGAATGGTACTTTTTAAATATGACCTGACATATCAACTTCCGTCACAGGACGATTTTGACATTAATCCATCTTTTTACAAAAACAAAATACGTGGAATTTTTATTTATATTTGTTTGAATGTCACCGTGCTCCCATCTTGTATGGTCCCGCAATGACGTGAAGTGAGTGCCAATAATTATTTCACTAGCTGGCGACCTCTGGTCTACACTAATAAAAAAAAAGCTAAAAGTCTAGTTGAGGGGTCGACTGCTAATTACTTACTTAAGCCCCCATTACTGATACTTAGCATAGACTTGACTTGACTTGGCGTAAACTTGGCAACTTAGCCACGATTATACTCCACTTGGCGCATAAAATCTGGCATCATAATCAGCGTTGAAATTTATTTTTAAATAAATGTCAATTTGTATGACAAAATGTCAAAATGAAATGGAAACAAACAAATGGCATCTCAAAATGTAAACGTCACTTAGAACTTACATAGAAAATCAAAATTCAACAGACTTCTAAGTCAAGTTAAGTTTTGAGTAATCAGTAACATGCAATGTTCATTTAACAGAACTGTAAGTGACAGTTCGCAAGCCAAGTCAAGTCTATGTTAAGTATCAGTAATGGAGCCTTTACTTAATTTGAGCTTAACCGTCTAAACGGTTATGGCCGTCCAGTAAGGCGCGCCAGTCGCTCCTTCGCTCCGCCAACCGGCGCCAATTGATCACACCAAGGGAGTTTAAATCGTTTTCCACCTGGTCCTTCCAACGCAGTGAGGGCCGCCCTCTACCTCTGCTTCCATAGGCGGGTTCCGATAGAAACACTTTCTTGGCCGGAGCATCATCTTTTATTCGCATAACATGGCCTAGCCAGCGCAGCCGCTGCGTTTTAATTCGCTGGATTATGTTGATGTCTGCGTATAGCTCGTACAGCTCATCATTAAATCTTCTTCGGTACTCGCCATCGCCAACGCGTAGAGGTCCATATATCTTTCGAAGAACTTTTCTCTCGAACACTCCCAAAGCCGCTTTATCTGCTGTTGTCATGGTCCATGCTTCTGCCCCATATAGCAGGACGGGTACGATAAGTGACTTGTAAAGTATGATTTTCGTCCGCCGAGAGAGCACTTTATTTTTCAATTGCCTACCCAAAGTAACATTTATTGGCAAGATTGATTCTTCGCTGGATTTCAGTACTGATGTTGTTGCTAGTTCCCAAATAAACAAAGTTTTTTACTCTTTCGAAATTATGGTTGCCAACAGTAGCGTGGTTGCCAAGGCGCGTATGCGCTGACTATTTGCTCGATGACAGCAGGTACTTCGTTTTGTGCTCATTCACCATCAAACCCATCTTTACCAGTTTGGAGTAAGCGGAGCTAACGGCGCGGGTGTTTAGGCCGATGATATCAATGTCATCAGCATATGCCAGTAATTTTACGCTTTTATAGAATATTGTTCCAGTGCGGTTAAGTTCTGCAGCTAGCATAATTTTTTTTTAATTTTTAATAATTAAAGAAATCGCACGATAGGGGGTCACCCTGTCTGAAACCTCGTTTACTTTAGAACGGCTCGGAGAGGTCCTTCCCAATTCTGACTGAGCTAATGGTGTTGCTCAACGTCATTTTGCACAGCCGAATAAGTTTTGCGGGGAAACCAAATTTAGACATAGCGGCATATAGGCAGCTCCTTTTCGTGCGGTTTAAAATCGACGAAGAAGTGATGTTTGTCGATTCTTCTTTCACGATTTTTTTTCCAAGATTTTGCGCATTGTGAAAATTTGGTCGATGGTAGATTTACCAGGTCTGAAGCCGCACTGATAAGGTCCAATCAGCCGGTACACGGTGGACTTCAATCTTTCGCACAATATATTTGACAGGACCTTATATGCGATATTAAGAAGGCTGATTCCACGATATTTGGTGCATTTTGCAGTACCCCCTTCTTGTGCACTGGGCAAGGAACACTTAGATTCGAATCGTCGCGCATGCACTCGTACGCCCATATTTTGCGAAGAAGCTGCACTTACCAACTCCTCGCCGCCGTACTTGAATAGCTCCTCAGGCAATCCATCAGCGCCCACGGACTTGTTGTTTTTCGATCTGGTTATTCTATTCTAACTTCATCATAATCGGGCGGGGGGACATATATTCCATCATCATCGATTGCGGGATCGGATTCTCTGCGCGGTGAATCGCTGCCTCCATTTAGAAGAGCAGAGAAGTGTTCCCTCCATAATCTAAGCACTCTCTGGACATCAGTTACAAGGTCGCCATTTTCGTTCTTACAGGAGTTTGACCCGGTCTTAAAACCTTCCGTCTGTCGCCGTATTTTTTGGTAAAATTTTCGGGCGTTATTCCTGGTGGCTAGCAGCTCAAGCTCCTCGCACTCACGCCTTTCTGCTTCTGCTTTTTTCTTCCTGAAAAGGCGTCTCGCTTCCCTTTTCAACTCACGATAGCGTTCACACACTCCTCTTGTTGCGCTCGCTTTTAACGTAGCCATGTAGGCAGCGTCTTTCCTTTCGGCTGCAACGCGGCATTCTTCATCGTTCCAGTTGTTTTTTCGTGGCCGCCGGTAACCAATTTTTTCCTCGGCGGCAGTACGAAGTGCTTTGGAGATATGCCCCCACTGCTCCTGTATTCCTTCAGGCTGAATTGTGCTCTCAGAGAGCAGGTGTGAGAGTCGAGTTGCAAAATCATTGGCAGTCTGTTGTGAGAGAAGCTTTTCGACGTCTAGCTTTCCTTGTGTTTTTTGTTCCTTGGTTTTAGCCGCGCTGAGGCGGGTGCGTTTTTTGGCTGCAATGAGATAATGGTCCGAGTCGATGTTAGGTCCTCGGATAGTGCGCACATCTAAAACACTGGAGGCATGCCGGCCGTCTATCACAACGTGATCGATTTGATTGCGAGTATTTCGATCAGGAGACAGCCATGTAGCTTGATGTATCTTTTTATGCATGAACCTCGTGCTGGATAAGACCATGTTTCGAGCACCGGCAAAGTCAATCAGCCTCAGTCCATTAGGAGAAATTTCATTGTATGGGCTGGACTTTCCGAATGTAGGGTCAAAAACACTTTCTTGGCCACCCTGGCGTTAAAGTCGCCAAGCACGACTTTTATATCATGGCCGGGGCAGCGCTCGTATGTGCGTTCTAATTGTTCATAAAAAGTGTCTTTCACCTCATCGTCTTTCTCCTCTATCGGCGCATAGGCGCAGATGAATGATATATTAAAAAATGTTGCTTTTATTCGGATAGCGGCGAGACGCTCGTCCACAGACGTGAACGCCAGAACTTGGCGACAAAGTATCTCTCCCACCACGAATCCGACGCCAAAACTGCGCTTATTCGTATGGCCACTCCAATAGATGTCACAATTTTTGATCTTCTTTCTTCCTTGCTTCGTACAACGCATTTCTTGGATGGCGGTGATGTCAGATTTTGCTTTGACGAGGACATCAACCAGCTGGACATCTGCGCCAATCCCATTCAGGGAGCGGACGTTCCAGGTGCATGCCCTCAATTCATTGTCCTTCAAACGTTTGCCATGGTTGTCATCAATAGAGAGTGTATTTATCACGGGCTTGTAGGTATATTTCATTGGAGTATGGTTTTACGTGGCGGGTCCTAAGCCCAGCACACAATCCGCTCAGCGGGGGTGAAAATATTACTTGCACGTGTATATATCGAGCCGCTTGCTCCAAGATAGACGTCCGCTTGCAGCCGCACCTAGAGGTGTACAGACGCTGAAGATGGGATCTCCCCGGTTAGCGCTTAAACCGATTATGTATTTTATGTATAGCAAATATAAGCTACGGATCGTAAGAAACTTTTTATACCTTTCATGAAAATTAAATGGTATATTAACTTCGCCACGAATCCCAGAATTGTAAGTGCTTCAAAAAAAATAGATATACCCACCATTAAGTACACCGAAATAATCAGGATGAAGAGCTGAGTTTATTTAGCTATGCCCATCTGTCCGTCTGTGCGTCTGTCTGTTTGTATACAAACTAGTCCCTCAATTTTTGAGATATCTTGATAAAATTTGGTGAGCGGATGTATTTAGGTGTCCGATTAGACATTTGTCGGAACCGGCCGGATCGGACCACTATAGCATATATCCTCCATACAACCGATTTTTCAGAAAAGAGGATTTTTGTCATATCTTCCTCAATTTTTATCAGATTGAAGCTTCAAATTTCAGCAAATGCCTACGTATATAGCATATGTTGTTTTGTGAAAAATCATAAAGATCGGTCGTATATATGGTATGTAACCCATAGAACCGATTGTTCAGATAAGAAACTTTTCGTAATTTCTGCCCCATTTTAACAGCTAGAAGCTTCAAATTTCATGAAATACTTACGTTTACGGCATTTTTGAGATAAGTGATTCATGGTCAAAACTATTTCATACAGACCACGAAAAATGTGAAACTTTGCATCCTCACACAAAGTACCTACTTATTATACCCAGCTGAGCAGAGCTCACAGAGTATATTAACTTTGTGCGCATAACGGCAATCCGTAACGGCATAAACTAATCGAGATAGATATAGATTTCTATACTATATCAAAATTATCTGGGCGAAAAAGAAATTCATTTAGCCATGTCCGTCCGTCCGTCCGTAAACACGATAACTTGAGTAAATTTTGAGGTATCTTGGTGAAATTTGGTATATAGGTTCCTGGGCGCTCATGTCAGATCGCTATTTAAAATGAACGAAATCGGACTGCAACCACGCCCACTTTTTCGATATCGAAAATTTCGAAAAACAGAAAAGGTGCGATAATTCATTACCAAAGACGGATAAAGCGATGAAACTTGGTTGACCTTATGACGCAGAATAGAAAATTATTAAAATTTTGGTCAATGGGCGTGACACCGCCCCCTTTTATAATAAGGTAATTTAAAAGTTTTGCAAGCTGTAATTTTGCAGTCGTTGAAGATAACATAATGAAATTTGGCAGAGACGTTACTCCTACTACTATTTATATGCTAAATAAAAATTAGCAAAATCGGATGACGAACACGCCCACTTTTAAAATAATTTTTTTTTTAAGTCAAATTTTATCAAAAAATTTGATATCTTTACAGTATATAAGTAAATTATGCCAACATTCAACTCCAGTAATTATATGGTGCAGCAAAATACAAAAATAAAAGAAAATTTCAAAATGAGCGTGGCTCCGCCCTTTTTCATTTAATTCGTCTAGAATACTTTTAATGCCATAAGTGGAACAAAATTTTACCAATCCTTGTGAAATTTGGTAAGGGCATAGATTCTATGACGATAACTGTTTTCTAAAAAAATGGGCGATATCGGTTGAAGCCACGCCCAGTTTTTGTACACAGTCGGGCGCCTGTCCTTCCGCCTGGCCGTTAACATGATAACTTGAGCAAATGTCTATATATCTTTACTAAACTTAGTTCACGTACTTATCTGAACTCACTTTATCTTGGCATAAAAAATGGCCATAATCCGGCTATGACCACGCCCAATTTTCGATATCGAAAATTACGAAAAATGAAAAAAATGCCATAATTCTATATCAAATATGAAAAAAGGGATGAAACATGGTAATTGGATTGGTTTATTGACGCAAAATATAACTTTAGATAAAACTTTGTAAAATGGGTGTGACACCTACCATATTAAGTAGAATAACATGAAAAAGTTATGCAGGGCGAAAACAAAAGGCCTAGGAATCTTGACAGGAATACTGTTCGTGGTATTACATATATAAATAAATTAGCGGTACCCAACAGACAAATTTCCTGATCACCCTGGTCCCCATTTTGGTCGATATTACGAAAACGCCTTCACATATACAGGCCACTCCCTTTTACAATCCTCATTAATACCTTTACCTTGATACCCATAACGTACAAACACATTCTAGAGTCACCCCTGGACAGAATAAACGGCTACCTCCCTGATCTCTCCAGTTTTTTCGCCTCGCAAAACCTGGCATTATCACAGACTAAATCCTCCGCAACCCTATTTACAACATGGACGTCCCAAATGTCGACCATTTTGAACATCCACGTCGATGGCACTACGCTACCGACTGTCCTACACCCCAAATTCTTGGATGTGACATTTGATCAGGATCTACATTTTGGTGAGCACGCAGCCGCAATTGTTCCGAAAATCCAGAGCCGTAATAAAATCCTGAAATCCCTTGCTGGCAGTACTTGTCCCCAGAATACCATCTACATAATGAGGCCAGGATACTCCCCATCAGGTAGAGAAATGAGATGTTAACCGAACAGTTTCTGTTGAATACCCAGAAACATGGGCATCCCAACAGACATCTGATTGATGAGCCAACACCGCCTAGGGACTTGAGGAGTCATATCCGTAAGCATTTTGAGGAAATGCGGCACCTGAGAACTCAGCCGTTTGAAGTAAAAAAAACACAAGCAGGTCCTTGGTGAACTCCACAAACAGGCGTCGGACCTTTATGCCAGGAATTGCCCGGTGAATCCAGTACTCAAAGCACAGTACCCAAAACTTGCGGAAGAGGAACGCATACTCCCCAGGGAAACGCGAGTCACTCTAGCACAACTTCGTTCTGGATACTGTAACAGGTTAAACTCTTACCTATCCAGAATCAACCCCGACATACAAAATGTATGCTTGCAATGTGTCCCAACATGACACCAACCATCTCTTTAATTGTAATGTGGAACCAACGCCTCTAACACCCCTTTCATTATGGTCCACCCCTGTTGAAACAGCAAGTTTCCTTGGACTCCCGTTAGAGGATATTGATAACAATTTGTGATCGGTCGCAGCTGTTAGGTGGGGCGAAGCACTGCTACAACAACAACAACAATATTCACCCCTGGTCCACCTTTATGGCCATATCTCGAAAAGGCGTCCACCTATAGAACTAAGGATCACTCCCTTTTAAAATACTCATTACCATCTTTCATTTGATACCCATATTGTACAAACGCATTCTAGAGTCACCCCTGGTCCACCTTTATGGCGATATTTCGAAAAGGCGTCCATCTATAGAATTAAGGCCCACTCCTTTGATACCCATATCGTACAAACACATTCTAGAGTCAGCCCTGGTCCACCTTTATGGCGATATCCCTAAATAACGTCCACCTATAGAATATGGCCCACTCCCTCTAAAATACTCTGTAATACCTTCCATTTGATATCCATGTCATGCAGACACATTCCAGGGTAACCCTAGGTTAATTTTCCTAAATGGTGATTTTCCCTTATTTTGTCTCCAAAGCTCTCAGCTGAGTATGTAATGTTCGGTTACACCCGAACTTAGCCTTCCTTACTTCTTTTTATTTATTTTATATTTATCATAAAAATCGCTTAGGTATGTACGTACATATGTTCACTATATATTTCATATCTTATACAGCCGATTATTAGGATATTACGAATGGGATAATATTATTGGTCAGCACCATTCATGAAAGGCATGAAGTTTTCGGCACAGCCGAAGACAGTCCCCTCCTTACTTGTTTTTATTTTATTTTTTTTAAATGTGTGAAAACATCTATTTAAAGTAATTTTTTAATTTAATTAATTTAATAATTTGGGGAAAATGTAGATATGTATGTAGATATTAAAGGAAAGGAAACAGGGGCCGAATTGTAACATACGATCCATGAACGAATGCCGTTTTTTAAATCATAATGGCTCCGAAATGGTGTATCGGATTAATGAAATATGTAAACTACGGACAACGCGTACTCACTAGATCCATAAAATATTGTAACGAATTTAGTGCAATTCCTCTTATTTGCAACCTTATACTAATGTTCGAATCACTAAACTGTCGAATAAATAACTCCACTATTCAATAATGCAAAATGGCCTTTATTAAAGTACTTCCAAAATAACACTACTATTGCTTGCCAGATAGCGTCTTAAATCAAACTGATTGTCTCGCCTCAACTGCTGCTGCTTTCATACTGTGCGGTTTCCTCGTTGACATATTTCTAGACGGTTCTATTTCCAGAACTTACTAGTTATTATCAGCTATAAAATTACTCAGCTATAACTGCAGATGCACGATTTTATAGCTTTTCTCATAGCTCATTCGCGTGTATATGTGAGTGATACTTTCACAAATTATTGCATACTTTTTGGAGTATCTCAGGTATATGCATGTGTTTGTGCATGACTCCGCTGCTTGTATGGATATATGGGTAGACATACTGAAGGATTTGTTGATGTGCATACAAGTCAATGCTTAGCATGGGCTTAGAGATAATAGTATCCCTTAGTGTTGCTAATATTCGTAACACTGCCCTCCACCTAAGTCTGATCGTCCCGATCAGACAAATCTCTCGATCTAAACGCTGCTAGCATCTCCAAATGAATCACCCTTCTATTTCGTGGTTTCCCAATGCACAGTGTTTCCTGTAGAACAAGCTAGCTGAACAAAAACAAAGTTCTTATTCCAAGAAAAGTGTAATGAGAAATGAAAGAAAACAAACAAAATAACGGGATTTTTGATTTTTTTTTTTGATATTTTTGCTCATATATCTTGAGTAATTGAAGTAAGAAGGCAGGAGTGGCCGTAAAATGCATTGATTAATTTGCAAAATTCTTGTTGAATATTAAGATTCATATTTCTTTTAAGTGAACACTTTTACATAATTTTTTTGATGGATTCTAAGCTCGAAGGTAAGTAAAATTTTTTAATAGTAATTCTTTCACAATTAGAGTATTTTCAATATATTTAACATTCCGTTATTAAGAAGAAAAGGTATCTTTTCCCTATATTTTTAACTTTAGGGACAAAAAAGTTACATACATCCGCGGACATCCGGGCTTAGTTTTACATATGTTATAGTCGCAAGTATTCTCTAATAGCCGAAAGAAAAAACCATTGCGAATTCTTTGCACATCTATTTTAAATTTTTTTTGTAGATTTAGTTATCTCTACATATCAAATAGGATGTATGTACGTACCAGCTCCGACGAGATATTTGAACCTTTAAAGCTGATCTACAAACCAATTCCCTGGTACAGGGAACAAACACGTAGCCATAAAACATACAAAAATAAACGCGCAAGGTCAACAAGAGCATACCAAAAGCAAAAAGGCGAAGATCATTGACTTCAACCTGCCACAACCTACCGCACCAGTCACCAAGGCATAAAAACAGGTACATACAATGGATTGATGAAGATAAACCAAAACCAGGTTTCAGCAATACCAATGACGGCAACACTGCTCGTAGGTTTTTCGAAAATTCTGAGGCTAGTGCTGAGATTACGGGATTGGATGTAACGCTCATCAAAAGATTCGACACTCTCCTTCGCGCATTAGCATCTGGGTACAATGTAAATATCCAAAGATTTGAAAAATTTTCGGTCGATCTCTATCCATGGTTTAATATGCCTGTTACAGTTCGTAAATTCTTAGTGCATAGTACTGATATTATAAAATCGGCAATTTTACCTATTGGTCAACTTTCCGAGGAAGCACAGGAAGCCCGTAACAAAGATTTGAGACGATTCAGGGATTATAACACATAAAAGCAGACGCGTGAAGCCACGAATAGAGATCTTATGAATATGTTGCTTATAACATCGGATCCTTTAGTTAACAGTTTTAGGGAGATACCTAAGAAAAAATTTAAAAGTCTGACTTCAGAAGTCTTAAATTTACTGTCCCCCGATTATGTTGATGAGTCAATACATACCCCAGTTGTTTCAAGTTTTCACAGTAGTGTTGCTGATGTTCATGACTTTTCCACAAGTGACTCATCCAATGAAAGTGATGATAGCGAATAATAACATAATTATAAAAGATAACCTACCCTCCAACCCTATAACTTTTTGTTGGATCAGGTTTTATTCAATTTAAATCTATTGTATTTTCTACTTTGTATGATACTTTACTTTTAAGTCTTTGTAATAAGTAATTTTCACTTACTTAATTTAATTATTTACATTGTTATTATTATTATAGTAATTCACTTTTACATTCCTGACTGGTACTATAAAATAATTCTGTAAAAATTGTATTGCCAATTGCCAGGATAAATACTCAAATAAATACAAAATATGTATGTACATATGTACAGTCACTCACATAAATAAGTAGACACCCCTTTTTGGATAATTCTTACAATTTTCGCTTTCGCAAATTTATTTTAACTAATTTCCCATAAGAAAATTTGTCACGATCTATAACAAAAACTAAATTATATTTAAAAAATTCGACGAATTTTCATAAAAAATTTTATTTTTTTTCCGAATTTTTAGAATTTTTTAGAGTATTGAGATTTGTATTCCATTCAATTTAAGTACAATAAAGTAATATTCTTAAGTCCTTTAAATTTTTTTGGATCTATGTCACTTATTCACATGAGTTACTGTATATGAAATAAGCAAATGTATGCATATGAAGTAAAATTTTGGAAAAAATAAAAAAAAAGCACATATGGCTGAAAAAAATGACGTAGTTGTAATAAATGACTGCATATGAGACGGAAAATCTCATAAAATAATTTTGTCCAGCTAGCTTGTTCTACACGAAACACTGTGCAATGGTTTGTATGCGGTATATGATATTACTGATCTCCTTCACAACTTTGTACGGGCCTTCCCAACTGCATCAACATTTGGATGGAACACCTTTCCGCCGGTGAGGGTTGTATAACAGTACCAAATCTCCCTCGCGGAAACCTTCCGAATTATTATTCTTGTCGTAACTGTGTTTCATCTTACTACTCATTGCTCTGGGCCGTTCCTTCACACTCTGTTCTTTGGCCAATGAAGAACTACTTCGCAGAGCTTGATCTTGACGGATTGACTTTGCATCATCAGTATCGTCTTGACGTTTCACAACAGTAGTGCGCGCTGGCTTGAAACCACCCTTGCATCCTTTCTGGAAAATTCTTTCAGTCGTTTTAGTGCGTCCATTAGGGTTTGTCAATGCCAGTGTTTCTCTCGCAGGTACTTTTGATTTCGCTGTATTTGGCCCATTCGATCCATCAACCTTTACCTTTGACTTTCGTGGTCTTTGTCGATTCTTCTCCACCAGTACTCGACTACTGCTGAACCATTTCTCCAAACTATAGTTAAGTGGTATATCCTGGTTCTCATAGCGCATACTCTTTCTCCGCATATCGATACTGATGTCATGGTCAACTAAGAAGTCCACTCCCAATATGACTTCATCAACAATCTCCACCACAATGAATTTGTGTAGAACCATGACCATTCCAATTAATACCTCACATACCACTTCTCCTTGGACTTGGTTATACTCGCCAGTGACCGTACGCAACCTTGCTCCAGGTAATGGATTTACTCTCCTATTGACCAAATCAGATCGGATTAAGGAATGAAATGCGCCCGTATTTATAGTCAGTACACGTTCTTTGCCATCGACATTCCCTCTGACAGTAAGACTGCTTAATTTCCTTCCAATTTGCGACACAGATATCACAGGACATTCAATAGCTGGGGCAGGTTTTCGATCTTTACATCTGACTCGCTCTTGCTTATCTCCTCCAGCTTTGCGTTTACGGCCACAAGTTGGAACTACCAGGACCGGCGCTGCAATGACGAGCAATGTGACCTGGGTTACTGCACTTGAAACATTTGATTGCACCATTATTCTTCTGTTGCGTTCCTTTTAAAGCTTGTAGAATTGCGTCTACCCACTCTGGCCTTTCTACTTCCACACGGCGTGCTTTGAAAACTGGATTACACAGAAGCGACGCTGTTTCCTGAATCAGAGCATGTGATACCCTTTCTTCGAATATTGGCTTTGGGTTTGCGTATGTAGCTCGCTTTGTTTCGACGTCCCGTATGCCATTTTTAAAGCTCTAAATCTTTACCCTTTCAGTGTATTCCACGGGTGCGTCCGCATTCGCTAAATGTGCCAGCCTTTCAACATCCGACGCAAACTCTTGCAATGTTTCACCAGGCCTCTGGAAGCGGTTCAGTAACTCCATTTGGTATATCTGTCTCCTATGCTCAGTTCCGTATAGTCTCTCTAGAGCGCCCATCAATGCTTCATAACAGTTCCGTTCGCCCTCTGGAATGGTTTGTAAAATCTCAGCTGTAGGCCCTTTCAACGCAATGAACAGTGCAGCAACTTTATCTGCAGCATTCCAGTTGTTCACTGTTGAGGTCTTCTCAAATTGTAGCTTAAAGACCTGGAAAGGAACAGAACCGTCAAAGGATTTTTTACCTTTCGATTACTCGTTGAAACTGCTGGGCGATTTAGTTGCAACTGCTCGATACGTCCTCTCAAAGCATCCACTTTGGCCTCAATTTTTTCCTCAAACTGTAAAATTTTTGTATCTTGCGCCTCCAATTTCGAGGATATATGTCTTTCTTGCTTTTCCAGTTGAGCAGAGATCTGCGATGATATCTGTGCTGAAATTTGCGCCGACATTTCGGATATTCGTGCCTCTTGTGCTTCAGTCTTCGCTGTTATACGGTTCTCCTGCAATTCCAGCAGAGATGACATTTGCGATGACATTTCGGATATACGTGTCTCCTGTGCTTCCATCTTGAATGTTATACGGTTCTCCTTGGATTGTAGTTGAGTTTCCATCTTAGATGTTATGTGTGTCTCTTGAGATTTCAGTTGGGATACCATATATGTCTTCTGGGATTCCAGTTGAGATGCCATTGTCGATGTTTGAGCAGATACTGCAGCCAAAATCATGTTCAAGTCTGTGCTCGTAACTGTCTGCGATGTTTCGTTTTTCTCTTCAATTTTTGTTGCTGTCTCGTCCCCATCAGGATAAAAGACATATTCTACCACATCAATTCCTTGCGACTCCATTACCTCTCGTAGCCGTGCTTGAAGTTCGATCTTATTGCCGGTTGTATTCAATCCACGGTTCTCCAACTCCTTTTTCGGTTGCTGGATCTTTAATTCACTCAACTTTGCCATGTCCAAGTTGTATTCAAAATCTTCGGAATTTATTAAACAATTCCTCTTCTGACACCAATTGTAACGAATTTAGTGCAATTCCTCTTATTTGCAACCTTCTACTAACGTTCGAATCACTAAACTGTTGAATAAATAACTCCACTATTCAATAATGCAAAATGGCCTTTATTAAAGTACTTCACAATAACATTTGTACTTCGCAACTAATAGCTTGCTTAAACCAAACTGATTGTCGTGTCTCAACTGTTGCTGCTTTTATACTGTGCGGTTTTCTCGTTGACATATTTCTAGGCGCTTCTATTTCCAGAACTTACTAGTTAGTTATCAGCTATAAAATTACTCAGCTATAACTACAGATGCACGATTTTATAGCTTCTCTCATAGCTTAGGCGCGTGTATATGTGAGTGATACTTGCACAAATTATTGCATACTTTTGGGAGTATCTCAGATATATGCCTGTGTTTGTACATGACTCTCCGCTGCTTGTATGGACATATGGGTAGACATAATGATGGATTTGTTGATGTGCATACAAGTCGCTGCTTAGCATCGGCTTTGAGATGATAGTATCCCTTAGTGTTGCTAATATTCGTCACAATATTATTATTTTTTTAAATAGTTGGATAGCCTAATTTTTATCGCTTGAGTGAATATAGTTTTCTATCCGTGATCGTATGTTACGATTCCATAGCAGGCAGAACTTTGATTTGGATTGGGTTTAATTTTTGTGTCCCGAAATATATTTAAGATATAATTTCTAGTTTAAGAGGTTAACTGCTGTCATGTATGGTACATACTTATGAGGGTTTCCAGTAGAAATTTGAGCAGAATCCATTTTCCCATGAACGAAACAAAATGTAGCCACCCTACTATACACTTTACCATACATACATACATATACATACATATGTAAGTGAAAACTTATGTATGTACTTGGTTTAATAATATCGAACTAATGCCACCAACAGTATGTAAATATTTTATGAGTGTCTTTGCCATTCTTTTATATTTCCTTTTACCCAACCAACTTCTAAATTTCATCGGCCACTCCTGTGCTTGATATTTTTATCTCGCATCTTATGCCATGCGATAACAGCATCAGCAACAGCAAAAACAAAAGCTAAAGCAACATTTTCCCTTTTCCTGTAAACAAGTGTGCACGCGAACAAAAAAAAAAAAAAAAAAAACAACTGCAAATACGAACAATATTTGCATAATGGCCTTCGTCAAGCGCCCGGGGTGCAGTCATCAACATCGTAAGCACTCGAAAAGCGCAGTCTTACAGTTACTTGAAACCTCCGATTCCAGTAATTTTTCAACTTACCGACCGCGTGCGATAACTGCCGTCATCCTTCAAATACTTAAAAATATTAACTGTCAATTTGTATTTGTGTTGCAGCCATTTAAATCCATTACTCTACTGCTCCATCCCGTTCATATGGACGACAGCGAATTGCTGATGCGAGCTGAACTGCCAACGCAGAGTGTTTACACAATAGCTATTTGCAGTTGTTGTGCAACCAAAACGTGTGGCAACTGTTGAAAGTAACATTCCTCCATTCTAAGGAAAGGAGATTTTGTTAAGGATTGCAGATATATTTGTGATTGTATATTGGTCATAATATTTACCTTCTTTAAGCTGGCACTTGTTGAATTCACTTGGCTTGCGTCAGCTTCTGTGGAAGACAGGTTTGACCATGAATTGAATTGAAGGGATGCTGCACAATTGTAAAGCTTGCGGTATTTGGATCTAAAAATAAATGTATATAAATAAAAAGCGAATTAACATATTCTTCACGTAAGACAAACAATTTCCAGATTATGCTCGTGGAAACCTTTCCAAAATAAAACCCAGTTTTCGTTTGACGATAAGTAATACTATATGCCAGTTAAATGAAGTCCTTTACTTCTTTACAGTTTCGGGTTCATATGTCTTAACAGTAAAATGGCTACTAAGAAGCTAATACCTGGGATGTTTCTGCGATTATACTAGGTACCTTGTCTTTCCATCTATCGCCGCAAGACCGACCTTTTTCACTCACAACACAGTCTAAGGGGTCTGGCAAAGTTGATATAGTCTTACCACATTTTTATTTAACCGTATCTATTGGCATCAGTTATTGGTGTCTTAACCTAAAACTCGTGATACTTTCATAAAAAGAAGAAAACGCAAAAATAAAATTACAAACAGATTCCACAAATAATAATAGTATCCTAAACAATAAATAAAATATGCAGAAAGTTAATATTTTCACCAACTCAAATATTTATAGGTTATGGATATGGCGAAAAATCAAAAACCAATTGGTTGGCTATGGTATTGTTATGGCTAGGGCGTTGACCAATTACATTGATTTCCATATGGTTGGTTGGATCAGCTGTTTTATGAATACGCCAACTTTTTCAGGGCTTTAAAGAAGGCAATACACAGGGCGCATTTGTTTGTGTAAATGGAATAGAGGATGCACAAAAATAAGAAAAACGGAAGACAGATCATTTCATTCAGGATCATTTTCCGAATGAAGGCTAACCAATTTTCTGGCAGAAAAAATACTTCCGGGTACCTTAGTATATACATGAAATTATATAAAGCAATGCCTATCAAATACTTAGGCAATGATATCTATGAACAACCTTTATTATATGAGCGATAAGAGACAAATGGAAAATGGAAATATAAAAATTATTTTCCGAACGAAATAAGAAGCTCAAAATGTTACTATTGTTTTCCAATCGAAATAAAAAAACAATGAACCGATAATAAGTCGCGGGCTTGCTCTAAGCTCGGCATATGCATTTTTATACTCAGTTGAGCAGAGCTCACAGAATATATTAACTTTGATTGGATAACGGTTGGTTGTACAGGTATAAAGGAATCGAGATAGATATAGACTTGCATATATCAAAATCATCAGTATCGAAAAAAAATTCGATTGAGCCATGTCCGTCCGTCCGTCTGTCCGTTAACACGATAACTTGAGTAAATTTTGAGGTATCTTGATGAAATTTGGTATGTAGATTCCTGAGCACTCATCTCAGATCCCTATTTAAAATGAACTATATCGGACTATAACCACGCCCACTTTTTCGATATCGAAAATTTCGAAAAATCGAAAAAGTGCGATAATTCATTACCAAAGATGGATAAAGCGATGAAACTTGGTACGTGGGTTGAACTTATGACGCAGAATAGAAAATAGGTAAAATTTTGGACAATGGGCGTGGCACCGCCCACTTTTAAAAGAAGGTAATTTAGAAGTTTTGCAAGCTGTAATTTGGCAGTCGTTGAAGATATCATGATGCAATTTGGCAGGAACGTTACCTGTATTACTATATGTATGCTTTATAAAAATTAGCAAAATCGGATAACGACCACGCCCACTTAAAAAAAAAAATTTTTTTTAAAGTGAAATTTTTACAAAAAATTTAATATCTTTACAGTATATAAGTAAATTATGTCAAAATTCAACTCCAGTAATGATATGGTGCAACAAAATACAAAAACAAAAGAGAATTTCAAAATGGGCGTGGCTCCGCCCTTTTTCATTTGATTTGTCTAGGATACATTTAATGCCATAAGTCGAAAAAATATTTACCAATCATTGTGAAATTTGGTCGGCGCTTAGATTTTAGGACGATAACTGTTTTCTGTGAAAAAGTGCGAAATCGGTTGAAGCCACGCCCAGTTTTTATACACAGTAGATCGTCTGTCCTTCCGCTCGGCCGTTAACACGATAACTTGAGCAAAAATCGATATATCTTTACTAAACTCAGTTCACATAATTATCTGAACACACTTTGTATTGGTATAAAAAATGGCCGAAATCCGATTGTGACAACGCCCACTTTTTTGATTTCGAAAGTTACGAAAAATGAAAAAATGCCATAATTCTATACCAAATACGAAAAAAGGGATGACACATGGTAATTTCATTGGTTTATTGACGTAAAATATAACTTTAGAAAAAAACTTTGCAAAATGGGTGTGACACCTACCATTATTAAGTAGAAGAAAATGAAAAAGTATTGCAGGGCGAAATCAAAAGCCCTTGGAATCTTGGAAGGAATACTGTTCGTGGTATTACATATATGAATAAATTAGCGGTACCCGACAGATGATGTTCTGGGTCACCCTGGTCCACATTTTGGTCGATATCTGGAAAACGCCTTCACATATACAACTACCACCACTCCCTTTTAAAACCCTCATTAATGCCTTTAATTTGATACCCACATCGTACATTCTAGAGTCACCCCTGGTCCACGTTTATGGCGATATCTCGAAAAGGCTTCCACCTATAGAACTAAGGCGCACTCCCTTTTAAAGTACTCATTAACACCTTTCGTTTGATACCCATATCGTACAAACAAATTCTAGAGTCACCCCTGGTCCACCTTTATGGCGATATCTCGAAAAGGCGTCCACCTATAGAACTAAGGCCCACTCCCCTTTAAAATACTCATTAACACCTTTCATTTGATACCCATATCGTACAAACGCATTCTAGAGTCACCCCTGGTCCACTTTTATGACGATATCTCGAAACGGCGTCCACCTATAGAACTAAGGCCCACTCCCTTTTAAAATACTCATTAACACCTTTCATTTGATACCCATATCGTACAAAAAAATGCTAGAGTCACCCCAGGCCCACCTTTATGGCGATATCTCGAAAAGGCGTCCATCTATAGAACTAAGACCCACTCCCTTTAAAAATACTCATTAACACCTTTCATTTGATACCCATATCGTACAAACAAATTCTAGAGTCACCCCTGGTCCACTTTTATGGCGATATCTCGAAAAGGCGTCCACCTATAGAACTAAGGCCCACTCCCTTTTAAAATACTCATTAACACCTTTCATTTGATACCCATATCGTACAAAAAAATTCTAGAGTCACCCCTGGCCCACCTTTATGGCGATATCTCGAAAAGGCGTCCACCTATAGAACTAAGGCCCACTCCCTTTTAAAATGCTCATTAACACCTTTCATTTGATACCCATATCGTACAAACACATTCTAGAGTCACCCCTGGTCCACTTTTATGGCGATATCTCGAAAAGGCGTCCACATATAGAACTAAGGCCCACTCCATTTTAAAATACTCATTAACACCTTTCATTTGATACCCATATCGTACGAAAAAATTCTAGAGTCACCCCTGGCCCACCTTTATGGCCATATCTCGAAAAGGCGTCCACCTATAGAACTATGGCCCACTCCCTTTTAAAATACTCATTAACACCTTTCATTTGATACCCATATCGTACAAAAAAATTCTAGAGTCACCCCTGGTCCACCTTTATGGCGATATCTCGAAAAGGCGTCCACATATAGAACTAAGGCCCACTCCCTTTTAAAATACACATTAACACCTTTCATTTGATACCCATATCGTACAAACACATTCTAGAGTCACCCCTGGCCCACTTTTATGGCGATATCTCAAAAAGGCGTCCACATATAGAACTAAGGCCCACTCCCTTTTAAAATACTCATTAACACCTTTCATTTGATACCCATATCGTACAAAAAAATTCTAGAGTCACCCCTGGTCCACCTTTATGGCGATATCTCGAAAAGGCGTCCACCTATAGAACGAAGGCCCACGCCCTTTTAAAATACTCATTAACACCTTTCATTTGATACCCATATCGTACAAACAAATTCTAGAGTCACCCCTGGGTCACCTTTATGGCGATATCTCGAAAAGGCGACCACCTATAGAACAAAGGCCCACGCCCTTTTAAAATACTCATTAACACCTTTCATTTGATACCCATATCGTACAAAAAAATTCTAGAGTCACCCCTGGTCCACCTTTATGGCGAAATCTCGAAAAGGCGTCCACCTATAGAACTATGGCCCACTCCCTTTTAAAATACTCATTAACACCTTTCATTTGATACCCATATCGTACAAAAAAATTCTAGAGTCACCCCTGGTCCACCTTTATGGCGATATCTCGAAAAGGCGTCCACATATAGAACTAAGGCCCACTCCCTTTTAAAATACACATTAACACCTTTCATTTGATACCCATATCGTACAAACACATTCTAGAGTCACCCCTGGCCCACTTTTGTGGCGATATCTCGAAAAGGCGTCCACATATAGAACTAAGGCCCACTCCCTTTTAAAATACTCATTAACACCTTTCATTTGATACCCATATCGTACAAAAAAATTCTAGAGTCACCCCTAGCCCACCTTTATGGCGATATCTCGAAAAGGCGTCCACCTATAGAACTATGGCCCACTCCCTTTTAAAATACTCATTAACACCTTTCATTTGATACCCATATCGTACAAAAAAATTCTAGAGTCACCCCTGGTCCACCTTTATGGCGATATCTCGAAAAGGCGTCCACCTATAGAACGAAGGCCCACGCCCTTTTAAAATACTCATTAACACCTTTCATTTTATAGCCATATTGTACAAACGCATTCTAGAGTACCCTTGGTCCACGTTTATGGCGATATCCCGAAAAGGCGTCCACCCATAGAACTAAGGCCCACTCCCTTTTAAAATACTTATTAACACCTTTCGTTTGATACCCATATTGTACAAACGCATTCTAGAGTCAACCCTGGTCCACCTTTATAACGATATTCCGAAAAGGCGTCCACCTATAGAACTAAGGCCCACTCCCTTTTAAAATACTCATTAACACCTTTCATTTGATACCCATATCGTACAAACAAATTCTAGAGTCACCCCTGGGTCACCTTTATGGCGATATCTCGAAAAGGCGACCACCTATAGAACAAAGGCCCACGCCCTTTTAAAATAATCATTAACACCTTTGATTTGATACCCATATCGTACAAACCCATTCTAGAGTTACCTCGGGTCCACTTTTATGGCGATATCTCGAAAAGGCGTCCACCTATAGAACTTAGGCCCACTCCGTTTTAAAATTATCATTAACACATTTCATTTGTTACCCATATCGTACAAACAAATTCTAGAGTCAGGCCTGGTCCACCTTTATGGCGATATCCCTAAATGACGTCCATCCATAGAACTATGGCCCACTCCTCTTAAAATACTCTTTAACACCTTCCATTTGATACACATGTCATACAAACACATTCCAGGGTTACACTAGGTTCTTTTTACTACATGGTGATTTTCCTTATTTTGTCTCCACAGCTCTCAACTGAGTATGTAATGTTCGGTTACACCCGAACTTAGCCTTCCTTACTTGTTTATTATATCTATGATGCCTTTCTAATCAGTAATGTATATCACAATGTGCTTTTGTTAGTGAGTGTTTATGTGAAAAATGTGAATTATCAGTGCGATTACAATTGTGCAATAAAACATATCACAATAAAATAGAGCTTACGATTTCTCGGACATGTTCGAGAAGAGATTTCTCGCGAGCCTCGCCTTCTCGCAAGATTCTCGAATTACTCGTAAGACTCGCGAGATTCTCGAATCTGGAATTACTCGTAAGGCTCGTGAGATTCTCGAATCTCGAATTACTCGTAAGGCTCGCGAGCTTCTCGACATTCAACTTTCGATGACATTCTTCTGGGGACAAGCCAAAATGTCCGCAAAACCAAAAGCAAAAAACCTCGATATGTATAGAATATTGCCAATGCAGCAACTGAATTGAAAGTCAAGAAGATCGCGAGTATTACGAGTAATTCGAGATTCGAGAATCTCGCGAGTCTTACGAGAAATTCGAGATTCGAGAATCTCGCGAGCCTTACGAGTAATTCGAGATTTGAGAATCTCGCGAGAAGCCGTGTTCTTGAAGTCTGGTTGAAAAATAAAATATTGCGAACAAAATTATATGTATAATAAATATGTTTTGAGTTAAATGTCATTGAAGCAATATAATCAACAAAAAGTCACAAGTAAAAAAAAGAAGTGTATAAATACTGTCCATACAGCAATTAAGTAAGAATGTTGAGAAGCTCGCGATATTTACGAGGACTTCGAGACACGAGAATCTCGCGAGAAGTCGAATTCTCGATTTCTCGGGTTTCGAAAATCTCGCTTGTGTTCGAGAAGAAATCGTAAGCTCTACAATAAAATCATGATGTCATATATAAATGTACGTATGCTTTAGATAAGGAACTTTCGGAATTTGTGTTTAATAAAATTCTGTCAACTTTGGCTGATTACTAAAATACTACTAGCAATAATTTTTTTTAACGTCAATGAAAGGACATACCCACCTTAATTTGCCTAACAGGGAATGACTATCCAAATGCGCAAGGTCGTTTTCGATATATCCATATACATATATTAAAGGTAGGTGGCAACTTCACTTGGAATCAGTTTTGAAAACAGAGGGCACAGAGGGATTTATATGGTGAATGTACCCCCAGATAGAAAACCATATCGGAATTTATGTTTCAGAAACTATTCAATGTACAGGCTTGCCCTCTGATCTGAAAATATTGGCCAAAGTGAGCGTATGAGTGACTATAATTCAAAAAGTCATATCTTCTGGTCATTTCGTGAGACATATTTTAAATATATTTTATTTATTTTAGGAATAGTTTTTTAATAATATTTTAATTTATTATTTATTTTCGATCACTTCATGTAAAAATCTTGAATACAGTATAAGTTAGTTTAGGCAATTCACAATGCCTCCTATTCGTTGTATCTCATCATCATAAATCGGTGCTTAGCCGCCCAACAATTTGTAACAAGTCACGCCAGCTATTGCTGTGGGACCACCAAGAGAGATCAATTCTTATTTCTAAACCTCAACACTATGGACTCATTCAGTCTATGTGAGATCCACACGACCAGCCAGATCAACCTAATTTCACCTCTCTCTACCAACCCAATGGAGGTCACAACCTCCGCTACAAAATACGAGCGTCACCCATATTTTCTTTCCGGCCCGGTACGACTTTATCCATTAAGAAATCATAGCCTAGCTAAAGAAAGCTTTGAGTCTTTATTCTTGGCACTATTATATCAACCTTCTTCTATACACGCAACTTATATTAAGCCATTCCAGGTTTAATTTCGAGAGTGTTTAGTAGATATAAAGTCATATATCATAAATCTTAACTCTATTAGCAGCTACCGCTTAGCTCTCTTATTTTCGAGAATCAACTTATGATTACGCTGGCCTACATTTCGGCTGCTATTTCCTAAACAGGTTGGAATATCGTAATGCAATTATCTCTATGTTGAAACTCTCCTGAACACAATTTGTTCATTATCCATAACATATAAACAGATGTCAGGGCTTTCCTACGCTGTTTCAATGGTTTAGTTACGAACGCAAGGTTTCTTTTAACTCGCATGGTCAATATCTACAGAAATCTTCTTCTCGGCGACTGTACCGATTTTGATGAAATTGTGTGTGTGTGCTTTTGGGGATTTGAGGAAGCTATAGATTTATTTGTTATCTCTTCTGGAAGTTCTAAAAAAAAACAATGTATGGTGCGATTTGCTTGAAATTCAGTACAAGTTACTATGTGGAAAACTTGCTTCTGGGAAAAAAAGCGACTGATCTATTCGAAAAAATTTCATTCATGAAGCCATTTACTTGATCTGATGAACAATATTTAGAAGTCATACTGCGTTTGCTTCTTAAAGTTTCGTAAAGGGTTTGTAAGTGGGTTTTCTGTGATATAGACCAAAACCAGGGTGATCTAAGAATGGTTTTCGCAATGTGGGTATTAAAAACGTCAATAGTTTTTACAAGGGATGGTGGTTAAGAAGAAGAGCGAGCGGGAAAGGGACAGTTATACAAGAAGCCATAGACTGAAAAAGAGAAAAGGGAAAATAAGAGATAGGAGTGAGCATTGGAGACGGATAGAAAGAGAAGTGTGACAGGAAAAAAAAAATTGTCTAAGGTGAATAAGAGGAAGAAAGGTGCGATCATGAAATGGAAACAAAAACGGAAAGAGTGCGAGCGGAAGGAGAGGAGGGACAGGGATCGATAACATGTAGAGAAGACGACAGATGCAAATAGACACACTATTTTCTGCAGAAGCTACAGTATGACAAATGCGTCTGTCTACTGAGAAAGTAGATACATCACAGAAAAAATATAATCGGCCAAAGGGAGCGTCTAAATTATCTATTTATATATCTTATATGTAAAGATGAAGTGATTCGTAGTGGTTTATAAAAACAAAGATATTGAAATCGGCCGGCCAGGTGAAGCAGGTATTCTATATTTTGTATAGAGATTCCATAGATGAGTGAATTGAGGTGAAAGAGGTGGAGGAAGTGGGAGTGAGAACAGTAGTTGGAGTGGGAACGGGTTCGGGAGTGGGAGGACGACCAAAGGAGTAATGAATGGACAAGAATAAAAAGAAAAATTCAAGATAAAGTAGAAGAGAATGAGATAAAGGGTGAAGTGGAAAAGCGGAGCCCACTTTTGAAATGTAGACAAACTAATTTTCGGGCAGAAAAAGGTTTGTCGGGTACTATAATAATAATAATATAAGAAGATAATGAATTACTATGGAACACCTTATACAAAAACCAGGAACTCAGTTGGAGTGTTAGTTTTCGTCGGACACTCAAATTCCAGTGCTAGTTTCGTATGCACGTTGATATGAAGACGCAAAAAAGCAGGCAAATTATCTGTTTTCCTTTTTACTTCCTTACGTCCTTTATATTAGGTTGAATGTTTGTCCGCTTTTCATACAAATTTTGCAATCAATTTTTAATTAACTTCTCATTGAGCTACAAACGTGAAACTTTACACACCGGTTAGAATACCGTCACAATGCAATAAATAGAAAAAAATCCGTTAGGTGGCGCACGGATCGAAATAATTAGATAAGAATTTGAAAATTTTCAAACCAGCTTTTAAGTAACTTATCGATGAGCTAGAGACTTGAAATTTTTAACTTAATTCAGAGGTCTATGACAGCCGATGACACGATACAAGAAGATTCGCTAGGGGACGCATGGGATGACAAAAAATTCCGTTAGGTGGTTCACGGATTGAAAAAATTAGATAATAATTTGGAAATTTGAAACCGGGTTTTTAGTAACTTCTCGATCTCGATGTTTCCTTATATAAAGACATATTCTTGTTAAACTTTGATTTTTAAATTTTGACATAGAAATTGCAAAAATATTTATGAGAAGTAAAAATATAAATTTGGTGCGCAATTGATTGATTAATAATATCTCCTTTCCTACCAACTTTCCAATCCAAGTAATGTGCGCTCCACTTTTTTATTTTTACTTCTCATAAATATTTTTGCAATTTCTATGTCAAAATTTAAAAATCAAAGTTTAGCAAGAATATATATTTATATAAGGAGACATTTTTCGTTGATTTTTGTCCATTTATATAAAGGAAGTGCTTAAAATTTTTTTATTTTAGTTTTATTTCCAGTTTAAATTTTATAATTTTGTTAAAGCGTTCGTTTAGTACAAATGTTTAAGTAGTGGTGAAAGTAGGAATTTCTTAGGCGAATTTCAATGGATTTGTTAAATTCGTAGATTTTTGAAAACAGAATTCACTTTGGTTTCTTTAGAAGGAAAACCGTTATTCATTATGAAAAAGTGTTTAGAAAAATTCAAATTCTTAACGCTTCCAAGCCCTTTACATAACGAAAATGGTAACGCCGCGCTATAGTTTTCACGCATTATCTTAAATTTTATTTATTTATTTTTTTTTTCAAAAATTATGTTGCTATAAGTTTTTAAGAGCTTTCTTGGTTGGTTTTAGTTAAGCTTTACGCAAGTGCATATGCTATCCATTATCGTAATAATCAGCATTTATTAAATCTACTACTACGTAATCACATTAGTGTACCAACGTCATTCATAATATGCAACCACAGACAAATTCACATACAAACATACGCACATATGTATGTATGTAAGTAAAAACATAATAAGCATATAATCATCATCTGATGCTCTTATTTTTGTATCGAAAAAATGTATGGAAAAGGAAAACACCCTTAGCCAATACATACGCCAAAACACACACCCAAACTCCTACACAAACAAATCCTTACATTCCAATGACATTGCATACACAAAGTAAAACAATCTCTGCTCAACAGCAACAAAGCCCCAATTGGTAATGTGTCATTTTCCAGTGAATGGTCTTCTGCTTGGGACAGAAGGCTAAGGGATGAGGGAGTTTTGCTGCTTTCCTTCTTCAGCTTGCTGAATTACCATCACTCAAATTAATTTGAGTATATTATTTGCTATCCACTCAATAAGCCGAAGCAACAAGTTTGCACTCAATATGCGTTGATCCGCGTACCTCCTTATTAAATTTTAACCGTTGAATGGAACGGAAACGGGCATGCGCAGTGCTACCAATTACAATCCGCACAAATAATTGTATGGGTGGATGGTTGGTCCAGCCTTTGTTGACGTAGCAAGTTAGCGCATGTTAGCGCCGTCGTACTTGTTGCTCGTTTGTCTGTCTAACGGTATTAGCTGACTGCCTTGCACACATCGATTTGGTGGAGTTCAATTCGAATCCACAAGTGGCTATGTGGCGGCGGCTTCAGTGCTTCCGGTTCAATCTGTCTGATTAGTTGTACATTCGCCGCAGCGGGAATCACTCGGCGCCGTTGTTGTTTGTTACCGTTATCCGCCTCAAAATACTGTTAAACTAAACGGCAGAGTGTCTTACATAATGAATTTGAAATTTAAATAAAATAAATGGTTTAAAGTAAACAAGAAAAATGTTTCTTATAAATGAAATATTAAAAAAAAGTTATATCATCTGTGTGAAATAACGGTAATTTTATCGGAAAAAGTATGAAACATCAAAAAGTGCTCAAAACATTAAAAAAATACCATAATTGAAAATACCAAAAAAATGTGTTTTGCAAAATAAAAATTCAAGTATTCAAAAACAAAATTAAAAATGTGAGTTTGTTTATAAAATCAATAATAATACAGACCGTAGAACTTGAAAAAGGTGCAGACGCCGTGGGCCGCTAATAGTTTTCTAAGGGATATTGCTATCATAAAAAAAAGACAAGGCGCGATATTTCTCCGAGGAGAATTGTTGCAGTTTCTCTTCGATCCTGCATAGTCAAGAATTTTTGCCAAAATGTTTCGGTGTTCCGGCCTTGGAACAAGAACAAGAAAGGGGAGCACACGTACCTAAGAGAATATTTGTTCGGGTTTTTTGCCTTGTCATTAAGGTCGGAGCCATATTCGAAGATTCCCCAGTTCCGTTAACATTTTGTAAATATTACGAGCATTGACTTCCTAACCACGTATAAAATAAGAAGTCTCTACCTTACCGGGATTCTACTTAAAAGTCGATTGCAACATTACAAGTTTCGTAGGTTTTTTAAAATTATATCAACCGTACGCCATCTAGGGGAAGGTTTTCTGCTTTTCTTGCATTGTAATGCTGCTCTGAGCAATAAGAGTAGTTTCAAATGGGTTGTTTTAGTTATATATTTTTGCAAAAAACTTTTACTTCTGCTAGGTTTCCTTGATTTAAAAAATCCAAACGGCCATCGAAAAAGCATTAATCGTTCTTTAAGCATATAAATTTTTTCGATGTTCGTTCTCTCACGTGCAGATGATGAGTATAATATTCCAGGGGAAAATTAATAATTTGTTTCTTTATTTCGACCAAAGAAATCAGTATTTTCTGAATACTGCAAAATAACTTTGTATGTACCATCATATTTGTCTTGATATAATCTGTTCGGAAATGTTTGTTTCTATTTTTAGATTTTCATCCAAAAAATCTAAAATATTTATTACTTTTGAGTAAAGCTTTTTCGATTGAAAATAATAATTAAACTTGATTTTAATAACTTAGATCACAAATACAATAATTTTACTTGATTTTTTACATTTGGATCACTAATAAAAATTAATTTTGAAGATAATTTTTTTTTATTCAAGAATATTTATTATCTTCGATTTTTATGGATTTGATTAAGAATACTCATTAAATCACCAATAGTAAAATTTTCAGTGTTTTTTGTTTTGAGGATAAGCAACTGTAGAGTAAGGTGAAAGTTCCTTTAAAGTTTTAAATTGAAAGATCTCATGGTAAACGAGATATGACATTTTGAGTTTTATTATGAGCAAAAAAAAAATCAAACATTGTTCATTACTTGCAGTTTAAAAAATAATGATTACAAAGTAATGATTACACTCAAAAAAACAAACCATCCCAAAAATCAGGAAAATAGCAATTAAAATGAGAAAAAAGATTGATTTTGTGCCATAGAAATCCTTCCCTCAATTTAGACAAATAAATTGTTTACAAATTTAATTTTTTTCTTTGGTTATAGGAGAAATTTTCTTAAGAATAGATAAATTTGTATTAAAAATTAATATACCATTTCATTCTCATGAAAGGTATAAAAAAATAAAACTAAATGTTCAACTGTCATGGCAGTGGATTTCGAGTCGAGTTCTTCAACTTCACAGTCGATTTCCCTAACCACTGATCTATCTCGTACATGTAAATATTGTGAGAAATGTTCAATCAACTATTCTTGATAAAAAAAAAATTAAGAAAAAATTTCCCTCAAATTAATGAAAATTTTATACAAAAACTAGCAGACACGGCAGACGTTGTTGTGCCCTAAATTTGGTATATCTTCATACATTTTAATAAGCTGTTTCCGTCTAACTCTGCCCTACCCCTCTACACTTTTTCCTAATCTTTTTATTCAGTCCTCCCTCCGTCTTTTACGCTTCATCTTCGTCTCATTCTATCTCTTTCTCAGTCTCCTTCTCTCTTTTCTCTTCTCTCAAGTTTTTCTCCTTCTTCTTCACCTCTTATTTCCAGTCCCAGACGGTGGTATGTATTTTGTTCCAGTTCCATTCCGAGTCTCAGTCTCAGTCCCAGTCCCAGTCCTAATCCCAGTCCCAGTCCGTCTCTAGTATACTTCCCGGAAAAAAGCGTCGTAAATACTAATATATGCAAATTTATATACGAAATTTCAGGCAAATGTATGTGGGTATTATTAATTCTTGTCTTTATTTCGGCTTCGCATGCATATTTATCAGTTTTGCCAGGTCGATGCGACTAAATCGAATATCACAATGAACTTTAGAGCTCTCAGCAACAGCTTTCATTTGATATCCATAATACACACACATTTTAGGGGTATCCGGGTCCATGTTTTGGCCTATATCTCGAGACCCTAGTCACTCAGCGGTGTAAAACTTACTCTGTATTATAGCACACATCAACAGCTTCAATTTGATACCCATAATGTAAAAACACATTCTAGGTGTATCCGGGTCCACGTTTTGGGCTATATCTCGAGACCCTAGCCTACCAGTTGTATGAAAATTATCCTGTACTATAGCACTCATCAACAGTTTTCATTTGATATCCATATTATATAAACACATTTTAGGGGTACCCGGGTCCACGTTATGATCTTAAGACCCTAGGCACGTAGCGAAAAAAGGGTAGACGCTGGCCGATTCTCAGACCTACCCAATATGCTCACAAAATTTCATGAGAATCGGTTCAGCCGTTTCGGAGGAGTTAAGCCTCTAACACCGTGGCAGAAGAATTTTATATATTAGATATTAAATTCTGACTCATGAAATTGAATAAAAAAAATTAAATCTAATTGTTTAACTGTCACGGCAGCGGATTCCTAGTCGAGGTCCTTAACTTCACAGTCGAGTACTCTTATTTACTGAGCTAACTCGTACATGTAAATATTAAAAGAAATATTCAGCCAAGTATTCTTGATTGAATAAAAAATGGAGAAACATTTTTCCTCAAATTATTGAAAACTTTTATAGAAAAATAAGAAATTCCCACTCCTTACTATGACATTTTTCTGAATTGAAAAAAATATTTTTTAGGAAAGGTTTTTCTCATTTTAGGTAAGTGTTTTTTCACGAAAAAAAATCCGAAACTTTCGGTAGCCACCGTGGCGGCCACCGTGGTGTGATGGTAGCGTGCTCCGCCTACCACACCGTATGCCCTGGGTTCACACCCCGGGCAAAGCAACATCAAAATTTTAGAAATAAGGTTTTTCAATTAGAAGGAAATTATTCTATGCGGGTTCGCCCCTCGGCAGTGTTTGGCAAGCGCTCCGAGTGTATTTCTGCCATGAAAAGCTCTCAGTGAAAACTCACCTGCTTTGCAGAGTCGTTCGGAGTCGGCATGAAACATGTAGGTCCCATCCGGCTAATTTGTAAGCGAAATCAAGAGGAGTACGACGCAAATTGGAAGAGAAGCTCGGCCTTAGATCTCTTCGGAGGTTATCGCGCCTTAAATTTACTTATTTTTTTTTCGGTAGCCACTATCGACTTGATCGGTGGTAGAACCTAGCAAATTTTTCTATATCCTACTTAAGTCAACCGAAAAGCTCGGTAGTCTCAACCGAAGAAAAAAATTATGTTGCCATTGCTCCATTCATCCGTCCATCCATCAGCCTATTAGTCCTCTGGGTTTTGCGCTTTTTCCCATGCATTTGGCGATGAAAAAAAGTACATACATATATTTTTCATCAAAGTACATTTACACAGCAATTTCAGATATTAATTAATGAAGTTTGGACGATCCATAAAGCTACATGGCTATCACCCGAACGAAAAATATAGCACAGAGTACAGGAAAAGTGTAAAATGTTACCAAAAATTTTCCAAAAGACTGAAGGTTTAAACACGGGTGAAATTTCTGTCAGAACGGAAAGCGCGACCTGGTAACCAAAGTTCAGAGAGTGCTCAGATTCTAGAGGGAAGTCGTATACGTCATCTTAAACGGAGGCAACGTTGAAGCAGCCACCAAAGGTGATAATGTTCCACCCGCTCTTCACAAAAATTGCCACTGGAGCATTCCACGGTTGGTTCGGGAGAAATCGTGCATATTTTTAGGTCTAAACTAAACAAAAACTATAACTTTTTCAGACAACGTTTTTACTGCAATAGTATTGTGTGGTACATGTCTAAATAAAAATAGAAACCTGCTCTTGAAATATGTGTATACGTTAGTGAAAAATCGCAAAAAGCACCCATTTGAACGGGACACCAGTCAATCAGGTGAAACTTCAGCGAAACTATTAATATTAAAAAAATAAAACAAAAATACTATATTTGGTAGTAGTTGTGTCAAGGTTTGTTAAAATACCAAAAAAAAATGTGAATATGATACTTGAAAAAAAAACTGCGTTTAAAAGTAAATTGTTTTGACAAACATTTTTAACTTTTCAAATTTCGATTTTTCCTTTTATTATAGAGGGTAGCGTTTCTCCATTTGAGACCAGATCGTTCGGACGCCAATCCGGGACGCTTTGTTCAAACCCCCCCTTCTACCCCAGAAGGAGGGAAGAGGCAATATCGAATATGTGGGACAGAAAAAGGGGGGGGGGGGATAAAGGGGCAATTTGCTTGTTTTTAGGCACAAGAGTAAAATAATACACGATTCAAATATTCATGTTACTATCCGTATTTACTATAGCTTGTCCATTATAAATTATAATATTTAGTCAAGACTTCTTGCATTATCCTATAGTCATGAGCAGGGTTAGGATTTAAAGGCAAAAAGTGGGGGCCAAGTGGGGCGTGCTTTCCGCAAGGTTATTGAATCCGCCTCGGCTCACTTCATTCCCGCCGGTAGAATTCCCGAAATTCGGCCTCACTTTCCGGCGGAGGCCGCAAATTTAGCGAGAGAACGTGACTTTATAAGATAACTCGATCCCGGCGACCCCCAAATAAGGGATATAAACCAACGCATCAGATTGGTTGTGGATGAACACAAGTGGGCGAAATGGGAGGAGCACCTAAACGGTTGTAACCTCTCTGCCAGTAAAGTCCCTATCCAAACTGTCTAATCACAATGACAAAATTTCCATCGCCTTTGGCGACAAAGTGCTGTCGGATGCGAAAAAATGCGCGAGCGCTTTCCGCTGACAATATATAATGCATTCTATGGTCGACAAAGATAGACGGAAGGCCAACAGAGACGCACTTAAACATAAATTCAGCGCGCCTCCAATTACCATCACCGCCAAAGAGGTTGAATACGCCATCGGTCGTGATAACCATCCAAAGCAGTGGGCCCAGACGACACATCCATGCCGATACTTAAAAGCCTAGGAAAAGAGGGTTTCAAATATTTCGCGCATGTCTTCAACCTGTCTCTTTCCACCTTTGTCAATCCCGAAAAATGGAAAATGGCCAAGGTGGTCCTGCTACTAAAGCATGGGAAACCAGCTAACATAGAAGAGTCATATCGTCCGATATCTCTCCTACCGCCAGTAGCTAAGACGCCTGAAGCCATTTTGCTCCCTACTTCAAAGGAAATTTGCAGCTATCCTGTCATAAGCATGGCTTCAGAAAACTGCATAGTACCACCACCGCGCTAAATGCCATTAGCACCCAGATAAATTGCGGTTTAAATCAAAACCCCCACCACAGAACAGTACTCGTTGCGCTAGACATATTAAAAGCTTTTGACACGGTCAACCATGGGACATTACTGCAAGACCTGGAATGGTCTACCCTTCCCCATGCCTCAAAAGGCGGACCGCAAATTATCTGGGTGGTCGACAGGCATCGGTGAAATTTAGAAAGGAAACATCAAAACCAAGAAGAATTAAACAAGGGGTGCCACAGGGTGATGTCCTATCCCCACTGTTTAACTTCTACATATCAAAGCGACCTTCCCTACCAGAAGGAGTTACTATCGTTTCCTACCCCCATGACTGCACAATAATGGCCACAGGCCCAGGCCCACAGATCGATGAGCTTTGCAACGGATTAAACGGCTACTTCCCTGATCTCTCCTGTTTTTTTTGCCTCGTGAAACCTGTCATTATCACCGACTAAATCCCCCGCGACCTTATTTACAACATGGACGTCCCAATTGTCGACCATTTTGAACATCCACGTCGATGGCACTACGCTACCGACTGTCCTTCACCCCAAAATCTTGGGTGTGACGATTGATCAGGATCTACATTTAGTTGAGCAGGCAGCCGCAATTGTACCAAAAATCCAGAGCCGTAATAAAATCCTCAAATCTCTTGCTGGCAGTACTTGGGGAAACGACAAAGAAACGCTCATTACAACTTCCAAAGCAATTGGCCAGCCGATTGCATGCTACGCGTCCCCGATATGGTCGCCAAGCCTAAAGATTACTCACTGGAAAAAGCTACAGGCCTGCCAAAATACTGCACTCAAAACCGCCGCGGGTTGTCTCCTTATGTCCCCAGAACACCATCTACATAATGTGGCGAGAATACTCCCAATAAGGGAAAAAAATGAAATGCTAACCAAACAGTTTCTGTTGAATGCCCAGAAATCTGGGCATCCCAACAGACATCTGATTGATGAGCCAACACCGTCCAGGGGCTTAAGGAGTCGTTTCCTTAAGCATTATGAGGAAATACTGCACCTGAGTACTCACCCGTATGAAGCCAAAAAACACAAGCAGGTCCTCAGCGAACTTCACAAACAGGCGTCGGACCTTTATGCCAGTAATTGCCCGGTGAATCCAGTACTCAAAGAATAGTACCCAAAACTTGTGGAAGAGGAACGCATACTCCCCAGGGAAACGCGCGTCACTCTACCTCAACTTCGATCTGGATAATGTAACAGGTTAAACTCTTACCTATCCAGAATCAACCCCGACATACAAAATTTATGCTCCGCTTGCAATGTGTCCCCACATAACGCCAACCATCTCTTTAATTGTAATGTGGAACCAACGCCTCTAACACCCCTCTCATTATAGTCCACCCCTGTTGAAACTACAAATTTCCTTGGACTCCCATTAGAGGATATTAATGACAATTTGTGATCGGTCGCACCTATTGGATGGGGCGAAGCACTGCTACAACAACAACAACAACAACTAAAACTCATCTCGACATCCACATAGACTAATGGTGCCCAATTCAAACACTCTACCTCATTTGTGGTCATATTTTTTGGCCATGCTACCGAATTTTCACCATTCACAATCTCGGATATATTTTTTATCACTTGCAGACCTTGATTCGATTGAAATACCATGTTAAATTTTTCCGTCCATTGCGAATTCAGTAATGAAAACACTCGCTCACAGTTAGCGTTATGAGCTTACTTACTTACTTAATTGGCGCTTAACCGTTTACGCGGTTATGGTCGTACAACAAAGCGCGCCAGTCGCTCCTTCTCTCTACCAACCGGCGCGAATTGGTCACACCAAGGGAGCTTAAATTGTTTTCCACCTGGTCCTTCCAGCGGAGTGGGGACTGCCCCCTACCTCTGCTTCCATAGGTGTGTTCCGATAGAAACACTTTCTTGGCCGGAGCGTCATCTTTCATTCTCATAACATGGCCTAGCCAGCGCAGCCGCTGCGTTTTAATTCGCTGGACTATGTTGATGTCTGCGTAGAGATCGTACAGCTCATCGTTAAATCTTCTTCGGTACTCGCCATCGCCAATGCATAGAGGTCCATAAATCTTTCGAAGAACTTTTCTCTCGAACACTCTCAGAGCCGTTTCATCTGATGTTATCATGGTACATGCTTCACCACCATATAGCAGAACGGGAACGATAAGTGACCTGTAGAGTATGTTTTTCGTTTGCCGTGAGAGGACTTTACTTTTCAATTGCCTTCCTATTCCAAAGTAGCATTTATGGGCAAGAGTGATTCTTCGCTGGATTTTAGAGCTGATGTTGTTGCTAGTGATGATGCTGGTACCCAAATAAACGAAGTCTTTTACTATTTCGAAATTATGGCTGCCAACAGTAGCGTGGTTGCCAAGGCGCATATGCGCTGACTCCTTACTCGATGACAGGAGGTACATCGTTTTGTCCTCATTCACCATCAAACCCATCTTTACCGCTTCTTTTTCCAGTTTGGAGTAAGCAGAACTAACGGCGCGGGTGTTTAGACCGTTATGGGCTGGAACGAAAAAAAAAAGAACTGCACGATTTTCAAAATCTCAGAAAAACAAACCAAATTCGGATTCCAGGTTTTTTTCGCGTCTTACTTCGAATTTAGAAAATTCGGGACATTTCGGAATTATCCGGGACGGCGGGATATTTCATCAAAATCCGGGAAATATGTCGCGGGACATGTCCCGCATTTCTGGGACACATGTTCTCCCTGGGTTAAGTCTACATATGTACTAGGGCTGTGAACTGCATCCGGATTTTTCAACTATGCGGTTAAACCGGATATTCGAATAACCGGATATGGGAAATCCGGATATCCGCCGTTCGGCTATGCAGATACGTAAATGGAAAATCCGGATATCCGTATGTCCGGATACTGGAATATAAAAGTTGAATATCTGCATATCAGAATTGAACGAAGCAAACATCGAAAAATTATTCACAAAATATGTTTGTAGATTATTAAATTAACTTCAAAAATTAAAAAGCTACAATTTTACAAACAAGTGAAAATAAGAACAGTGCTATTTGTTCATATTGTGAAAAAAACGCTGTTAATTGATTTAAATGCCCCACGAATTTATTTTTATTAATGTTAAATACACATATATGGTACATAAATTTTTTGCTTTCACTGGATATCCAAAAATACGGTTATTAACCGGATCTTCACAAATCCGGATATCCGGATAGTTTCACAAACGAATATTAACCGGATATCCATGACGTCCGTCTTTTACCCGTGTCAACGGATATCCGTATGGATATCCAGATATTCGAATATATGGATAGTCTCAGCCCTAATATGTACAGAAATTAATCATGATGAAATTAATAATCAGGTGTTCTCATCCCGTTGACGTTTTCCCTTATTCTGACAAGTTCGGCATGCATAATTTAGAGGGTTGTCTATCATACATAACTGCTTTTGAATTCTACTACTATCGGAGTAGATTTTATTATACGTTTATAAATATAATAACTATGTAAGCCGCTACCAGAATTTTTTAGACATAAACATAAACATAACTTTGTATTCCCCAAAAGATTATAGACAAAATTTTGCAGAGAACTTAATTTTTTGAGGAAATTTGTAGGAAAAATTTAGCAATAAAATTTGGTACCTTTGTAGTACAAGTAAATACAGGCAAATATAGCTGCCGAAAAAGTGAGGTTATGTTGTTGACATCATCTTTATTATTTCATCATGGAAATTAATAATCTGAATATTTTTAGCTAATTATGAATAAAAAAAAATAAATGTAAGGCGCGATAACCTCCGAAGAGATCTAAGGCCGAGCTTCTCTTCCAATTTGCGTCGTGCTCCTCTTGATTTTTCCCTACAATTTGGCCGGACGGGACCTACATGTTTTATGCCGACTCCGAACGGCATCTGCAAGGCAGATAAGTTTTCACTGAGAGCTTTTCATGGCAGAAATACAATCGGAGCGCTTGCCAGACACTGCCGAGGGGCGACCCCGCTTAGAAAAATTTTGTTCTAATTGAAAAACCTTATTTCTAAAATTTTGATGTTGCTTTGACCGGGAGTTGAACCCAGGGCATACGGTGTGATAGGCGGAGCACGTTACCATCACACCACGGTGGCCGCTAATTATGAATAATAATGTGAAAAATAAAAAAAATCTTTACTAGGAATTTTTGAGAATTATTTGATATTTCAATATTTTTTCTTTTTTTCATACCATTTTTTTAACTTGGTTTTTCTCAATCTGATACTAATTTAAATTCTTCTTCTACGTTGGGGTGATATATGTAAAGTATATTGGCATTGAAAATTAATAAAGAAAGCAATTAGAAAATCGGCAGATTTTTGTTCGCCACACGCAAGCAATAGCGATCGTGAATACCGATGTGCCTAAGATGAAATTTAAACTAAAAAAAATTTCTCAGACGATAAACATTGGAGGGATTTTTTGAAATAAGCAAAGAGTTCACCAATCCCTTGAACAAGTTTTTTGATTTAAAATGTTTTATTTGCACATTTTGTTTTTTATTCTATTCTATATTGAAAAAATTGACTATAGTTTTTATGTAGCCTATGTGCAAAATCCTGAACTCTCTGAAATGAAGTGCTTAAAGTCTTTCTTCCTAGTAAATTAGCACCGAAAACGTCGAATTGTTTTAGGACTAACACCAATTTATTAATCAGAAATGTTCCGCTGATATGATAAAAATAGAAGCGTATGGCATCGTTCAAAACAGAAGCTTCTCGTCGGGCAGTTAGAGAGAGCACAATTCTCATAAGCTCCTTATGGCTTCTAAGGAAGCGGTATATTGCGAGGGCAACAAACTGACAAATAGAGGATTATTAAGGCGCTTTGTTAGGAAAGTTGATCGAGATGGTCGTGCTAGTACCCTAATAGTGCTACCGGATCAATACCCGGCAACATCGATAACTTTCGAAATGTGTCTTTATAGTGTAGAACGGGCTAATTGGACTTTATCAGCGCACATTCAGACCTGGTAAGTCTATCGCACACAAACTGTCGTTGTGGGTAGTGTCACTAACGATAGAGCTGTACGAAAAGTCACCCATTCAAAAAGTATTGATATCGGTACTCGCAGCAGCACAATGGCGACGAACCTAATAGTTTGAAAAGCGCAGAAGGGCTCACATCAGCTGGGGTGTTTATGAAAAAAATTCTGAGATAGGGCGTTTTTCAACCAAACTCAAAATTGAGGCGTTCTTTAAAACAAAATCCGAAATTCTTCTACCGTTTCCTCAGATAGGTCGTTTTGGTAACGGCAGCCGAGATATGGTGAAATTACATTCAGCAGTCAATTTAATCAAAATGACTTGAATTCCTGTAAATTTATATATTTAATTCACTATTTGTTTAATAATCGCTTTGTAAGTTTCACTCCTTTCATATTTATTTTTTATGATTTTAAGCTTTGTTGTAATGCCCAAAGGAAGAAAACACAGAAATTAAAAACAAGGTTATAAGGTTACAACAATGATGACGTGCTAAAAGAAATTGTCCAAGCTGGTTGGGGTTCCATTACCATTACATCGTTTAAAAATTCATTCAGTGTTCCTGGTTACTGTCGCTCTTACAGACTCTGAAGGTAAACAGAAATGTATAGCTTTAGCATCGTTTATTTGTGCGTATGAATTCTGAGTACAGTATGCGCTCGATATTAATAATGTTAATAACAACTCCGAGGTGATTTGGGCTTAGCTTCACTTCCTATTTGCGTGGTGCTACACATTGGAAAAGGGAAACCGATGAAAGAGAGAAAAAAGAGGAAGGAGTAATGGCGAGTGAGAGAAACTTAAATAAGAGAAGGAAGAGAAAAAATTTACGGAAGAATGAAAGGAACGGGGATATTGATGGGTCGGTAAAGATAGACTGGAAAGAAGCAGAGGGGAGAGAAAATATGAGTGGAGGAACAAGATGAAACAGGGCAGAGGTAGGTGAATAGATAAAGAAAGTCGGAACAACGTATTTGTCAGGTTTAATTATTAAAGCCCTGGCAAAGTTGACACATCCATATCCATATAAAACAGCAGATCCAACTGGTTTTTGGTTTTTCGCCATAACCATAACCTATAAATATTTCATTTGATGAATTCATTATCTTTTTGGATATTTCTTTTCTGTTTTGAACACGTTTTGATTAAGTGAAATTTTATTTTGTGGGATTTGTTCGTAATTTTTTGCATTTTCTTCTTTCTTACGAAATTGTCACATATTTTAGGTTAAGGCACCAAAAAACGATGCCAATTTATACTGATAAGTAAAAATGTGCTTATGATTATGGCGGCATGACTATGTCATCTTTGCCAGGCTCTTAAGGCTGGAGGTATTTCATGTTGTTATACACATTTTCAGGATGAATCAGTACTATATAAAATAACGCTCTAATAAGCAAAAAAATATTTTTTGCCATAAGTAAAATCTACCAGTTCTTATATCTTTACTAAACTTAGTTCACGTACTTATCTGAACTCACTTTATCTAAGTATTAAAAATGGGCGAAATCCGACTATGACCAGGCCCACTTTTTCTATATCGAAAATTTCGAAAAATAAAAAAAAATGCCATAATTCTATACCAAATATGAAAAAAGGGATGGAACTGGAAGATGGTGAATGGATTGGTTTTTTCACGCAAAATATAACTTTGGAAAAACTTTGTAAAATGGGTATGACACCTAACATATTAAGTAGATAGAAAATAGAAAATGGTATTACATATATAAATAAATTAGCGGTACCCGACAGATTATGTTCTGGGTTACCCTGGTCCACATTTTGGTCGATATCTAGAAAACGCCTTTACATATACAACTAAGGGCCACTCCCTTTTAAAATCCTCATTAATACCTTTAATTTGATACCCATATCATACAAACACGTTCTAGAGTCACATCCGGCCCACCTTTATGACTCTTTAGTACCTTCCATTTGATACCCATGTCATACAAACACATTCCAGGGTTATCCTAGGTTCATTTTCTCACATGGTGATTTTCCCATTTTGTCTCCAAAGCTTTCACCTGAGTATTTAATGTTCGGTTACACCCGAACTTAGGTTTCCTTACTTGTTTTATTTGCTTGCTTTATGGCGACTCCAAACTGTATCTGCAAAGCAGATGATGTCTAGCCAAGCCAAGGGCTTTCGCATAATTAGGCTATATGCATATGTATTTACGCAACAAGATTTCGGGTTCGAATATTAGAAAAATTTAATATCCTAATGGCGCTTAACAGTTTAAATGGTTATGGCCGCCGAACAAGGCGCGCCAGTTGCTTCCTTGTTGGATTATCTGGCGCCAAGCGGCCACACCAAAGAAATTGAAAATGTTTTCCACCTGGTCTTCCTCTGCTCCCATAGGCGGGTTACTATAAAAATACTTTCTTAGTCGGAGCATCATCTTGCATTCACATAACATGGCCTAGCCAGCGGATCCGCTGCGTTTTAATTCGATGGACTATGTTTTTATCTCCGTAAAGTCCGTACAGCGGACAGCGGTTTATGCTTCCACACCACATAGAAGATCCGAATAGCTTTGGTTTATCAATAATTGCATATATCGAACGTTTACTGTATGAGCAAGTTAGAGAGCAATTGTTTTTAAAATGAATGCACTTGAACTCGCAGCTGCTTCATATTAGATGCAGAAAATAATAAAAATGTCACACAGTAGGGGGATTCGCTTTGTATTGTAATTTGTATTTGTGTTGCAATATTGAGATATTCGTATATGAAATATTTGAAGTGTTATGCGTGTTTTAGTAGTATTTACAATATTTGTTTAATATACATACATATATTTCCTCTGCCTAGAATCCAGAGAAAACGGAGAAAGTTTTCCATTTTAATGTCAAAAGTTTTTTACACGCAACAACGAAATACGTTTGTGTAAAAATTTCTACGGTTTCTAAATTTTCTATATCAAAGCCTATGATGTATATTTGAATATAAAACTTATATATACATATGATAAGAATTTTGAAACTGAATTTTTAATTTAAAAAAGCAACAGTTTTGTAAATATTGTAACGAATTCTGGGGATTTCTGATATTTATGCACCTTCTGCTAACGTTCGAATCGCTAAAATGTTGAGTAGATCACTCGAATATTCAGTTTTGCAAACTGGTCTTTATTTAGATTACTTTGGGTGTAGTACTTCACGATTATACTTCACAACCAATAGCGTGTTTAAATCAAAACTGATTAGTTATTACTCAGCTTGCGCCGCTTTTATACTCTCGGTTTTCTCGTTCCCCGATTTCTCCTAAGGTCTAGTAATTTCGCGAACAGTTGTAACCCATTCTTGGTTAGTTGCCAGCTATATACATGTATATCTGTAGTTCACGCCTCTCCCATAGCCATATGCGTGTGAATGTGTGAGGAACTACTTCGGCTGATGACTACATATTTGTGTGTATGAGACATCTCTTCGTCACCTTCTACATAAGAGTGGCTGCATTTGTTTAGTAGCAGCTTAGTGATGCTAATATTCGTCACAATATTTTCAATGCATAAGATATTAATTTTTTATTTAACTTTCGACGCTTAATGGAGGATCAATTCGAAAAGAACTCAGTGGAACCTGCGTGGAACATGCGTTTGACACTGAACGAAGTGTCAAAATTACCGGGGTTCTTGTCGTGGAAAGCGACGCAGGGAAATAAAAAAGGAGCGGAATACCAGAAAAAGGTTGCTGTGATGATAAATTTTTTTTAACGAATTTAGTATGAAAATGTAGTACACCTAAATGGGTCCTACAGAAAATTATACGGTAATAGTGCAGTTTATGGTACCCACCGAAAGCGGAAGTTGACTTCTTTTACCCGTTCAAAAGATATTAACGAAAGACCGAAAAAGGGCCCGCGGGTCCCTCCGAAACCGGGGGTGGGATCCATAGTATTTTTGCGTAGAACATCTTTCTGCGTTGGCGGCCTTCGGCCGCGCTTATAAAAAAATAACCCTGGGCTACGCCATGCCAAGTCCGGGTGTGTGGTATAACCGTGGCTACCAACACGGTGATGCACAATTTTTTTTGTGGGTACGACACAACAACAACCACATGAAAATCGCCAACTTCAACTGCAAATATCTCCGGACAGAGATAACATTTTTTTTCCGCCTTCGGGTTATTGTTCTCGAGATTAATACGCGTCTTTTGATACCTCACTCGAAAATCTTGGCCCAACTTTAGGGTGGGTACCGTAAACTGCACTACTACCAATTATACAAAAATCTTGAATTGGGGTATCTGAGGACGCGTAGTTATTCCAGTATTAAGAATACAAACACGGGTGCTAAGTTTTTCTACCCACTCAAAATTTCCCCGTGAAAAACAGTTGGAAACCGAGGTCGACTCCAATAAACCGTCCAAAAATGTAGAAAGAAAAATGAAAAGACGCGTTTTGTCCTGTTATCAATAGTCCAAAGGCGAAAAGGTATTCGAATTATTGGAAGCGAGGCAAAAACGCGTCTATTAATACCTCCCCCGACGGTTTTGGTCGTGTTTTAGCAACCGTCCCCGGTAATAAAGTATCACAATTTGTTTATTAAAATTGTCCAAAAGATATGGATTTTAAAGAGAGATGTAATTAAGTGCTCGTTTGAAAGTAAATAAGGATATTTCTTTGTAATTTTTATTTACAATAAAAATTTTGCGCAGTTTTCGTTAGCAGCTACTACACTTTTCTTGGTCCTAAGAAGTACAACAGTGCCAAATAGCATCCACAAAAAAATCGAACAAGAACAAGTATATTATCAGGTAAGCATGGCTGTGTATGTGCGTGCTGGTACATATCCTACTTGTAGACCTGTACTATGTTTAAGGGTAAGTGGTACGTTCTCTGAGTGTTGTATATTTGGTTTAGAAAACGTGGAATATTTTCCTCCGGCAAATAGAGCTGCCAAAAAGTGAGGTTATGTTGTTGACGTCACCTTTATTATTGAAAAAGGCGGGTCAGTCGCTTCTTTGCTATGCCAACTGTCTCGGTTGCTCGGCCACTTACAATAAAATTAGATTAGCACTTTTTTCATCATTTTAAATTTCTAGTAGTGTCAGCTCTAGTAATAAAATCAAAGATCATTGGAAAGTGTTTCACTCAAATTTCATGTCTAATTATTATATATATAAAATTTTGGTTTCACAGTACTTGCGGTTGAACTTCATCGAAACGGCTTGACCAATTCTCATGAAATTTTGTGAGCATATTTAGCGGATCGGAGAATCAGATCTTTTCTATTTTGTATACCCCAAAAGCGGGGATCCTTCCCTAATTTTTTTTTGGGCAATTTTTTGTTTTATTTCTTTATGAAACATCATTCAAATATAAATACAATCCTCTGGAACTGGCATCGTCACTGGAACTAGGAGTGGGATAAGGTATGGAAAAGAATATAGAAAACTAGAGAGAAGAGAAATGAGTGAAGGAGATAGAGACTGAGACATAGATAGAGTTAGACGAAGAGGTTTACATGGTGCCGGGGAAGGAGAAGGAGAGGGAGCTAGAGAGAAAAGAAGGGATGGAAAAGACTGAGAGGGAGAAAAAGACGCAGAGACAGGAGCGAATAAAAGGGTATGGAAAAGGGGGAATGATGGGGAGGGAGAAAACGTGGTAAAAACTTGGGTTAGTCCTAATTATATAATTTCAAAAGCATATATCTCTCTTTAGTTTATTAGTCGCAATAGCTCGTAATTCAATAATCCATATAAAAGAAAGGAAGTGATTTTTCATACAGAAATTTCCAGGCCTTATAAAATACATAAACAAGTAAGGGAGTCTAAACTTGGGTAGTACCGAGCATTATATACTTAGCTGCTAGGTTTAATTGTTCGGGTCATTAAGTTTTAGTTCTTTGACATTAAGTGTTATCGAAATGAAGCGTTTAATTCATTTTTGCCAGCCACATTGCCTATTATAAGAAACAATTGGTTGAGGTGCTTAAACGATTATTGATTTATGACCAATAATATTTGTGAAACTGATTTTTTCATAAATGGGCGGTGCCACGTCTCCTCTAAAAGCGCAAGCCTGAAGTAATGTGGAACTTACTTAATATCAGAGAACAATTTGATATCGAAACGCGTCGGAGTTAGAAAAGAAAAATTAAGGTTTCTGCTTTAAACTCAACGGCCAATACAGCTCTGAATAAGTACAAAAAAAAAAAAAGAATTTTCTTTGGCCTAAACCAAACATTTTACAAAAACTAGTCGAAATGTCAATACCACATCATGTCCTTTTCGTAGTTTATCTAGTTTCTGGCGCTATAAATATCCTATTTGTAAGCTTATTGTTAATTTTTTTTGTTTAAGTATTCATACACCCTTTAAGAGTTTCATAGAAATTTCTAACATCTGATGGATATGACTCAAGCTGTTGTCCTCCAGTTCTGCTAAAATTATTAAACAAAAAATTTTATTTGGCGCTACTTTTCTTTTTGCAAGATGTCTCACTCTGTATTGTTTTGTAGAGAAACGATGGGTATTGAGTTTTGTTCTGATAAACTTTGAATGAACCCATGCTAAATAACGTAAGCCAATTTTGATATGTCCAGTAATATTTTTAGTACACGAATATAATATTTGTCTGTGCAAAGTCAAAGAAAAGTTCAGCTCCGATTTATTTAAGGTGAAAAATTTCCGTACCACGTCCCTCAGTACCACGCCACAAAAGCAGAATTTTTTGAAAATAGTTTTTTTTTTATAGTTTAGCGACCTTTTCGGTTTTGATTTTATTTTTTGCCGGCTCAAGACCCAAAAAACCCAATGAAAAAACGTGACGTGATCGGTTTTCGATGCTTTTGGGTTTTTTGGACCTTGAGCCAGCGAAAAACGGCAATTCTTTAAATATATTTTAATTCATACAGGCGATCTTAGCTTTAATGTGTGTCAGTATTTCGTATCTAAGCAAAGGCACACTCTTTAAGACTACCAAAGTCCAAAAAGGGCTATATGCATCGCTTTTTGGGATTTTTTTTACAAAATCCACGCTTTCTGACGAACGCGTAGAGGGTAGTGGTTTAATGACCGTGTAATTTTGTAACGGGTACGTGATAAAATAAAACTAAAATAAAAATTTTAATCCTATTAAAATCTCAATTTTTTAAATCGCAATAGCACTGAAATGGTGATTAGGATTGAGGTAACACGCGAAATAGTGGCTATAAGTATCTATTAGATTCATAATGTATTATCGTTTTTACGAATAGTTTGACAGATTCATATTAATCGTTTGAGTGAATTTGGTTTTCGATATGTGGTGAAATAAGACCGGGCCCAGATGAGAAAAATTTCATTAAGACACCTCAAAATTTACTAAAGTTATCGTGTTCACCGACAGACAGGGGCCGGACATGGCTTAATAAATTTATATGTTTGTTATCGATAAGTTTATGCCCTTAGGGATTACAGTTGTGCGAGCAAAGTCAATGCATTCTTTGAGCTTTGCTCAGCTAAGTAAATAAAAAAATATTTGATGTGGATAAAAAACGGTGTGTTCTTCCTAGATATGTTGTTGTTTTAAATATATACACACTGATTCGTTTTGTTTGCTGATTTTTCGACAAGGTGGATAATTGATGTATATTGGAACGATTTTCCGTCGTTCCTTGCCAAATTTGGCTGGAGATAAACCGGTTTCGTTGTCATTTTTCGTTCTAATCTGTTTGTATTGTTACGAATATTAGCAAAACTAAAGGGTGCTGCTATCTCTAAGCCGATGCTAAACAGTGATATCATGCACATCCATAGATCAATCATTATGTATCTACATAAACGAAACAATAATTGCATCTACACATATGTACCATGTACGTATACGAGCAGCGGAGAATCAATGCACAACCACGTGCATATATCTGAGATACTCCTGAAAGTATGCAATGAGAGAAGCTATAAAATCGTGCAATTGTAGTTACAGCTGAGAAGTTGGAGAGCTGATGGCAACTAGTAGATTCTGGAAGCGCCTAGAAGATGCGAACGTTGAAATCAGAGAGTATAAAAGGCAGCAAATGTAGAGGCGCTGGAATTCAGTTTGATTTGAGCTATCAAGCAGTTTCGATAAAGACGCTATCTAGCGAGCCATAGCAGTATTATTTTGGAAGTCAGTTTTCATTTGAGCTATCAATCAGTTTGGCTATTAAGCCAGCTAGTTGCAAAGTATAAGTGTTATTGTGAAGTACTTTAATAAAGGCCATTTTTCCATTATTCAATATTGGAGTTATTTATTCAACAGTTTAGTGATACGAACTTAGCAAAAGGGCAAATAAGAGGATTTGCAAGCAAATTCGTTACAATTGGTGTCAGAAGAGGAATTGTTGAATAAATTCCAGAGACCAACAAGGACATGGCAAAGTTCAGTGAATTGGAGATCCAGCAACTGAAGAAGGAGTTGGAGAGTCGTGGATTGAATACAACCGGCATTAAACTCGAACTTCAGGCACGACTACGAGAGGCAATGGAAGCAGAAGGAATTAACGTGGAAGAGTATGTCTTTCATCCTGATTCCGACGAGACAACAAAAATTGAAGAGACAAATGAAACATCGCAGACAGTTACGAGCACAGACTAGAACATGATTTTAGCTGCAATATCTACTCAAACATCGACAGTGTCATCTCAACTGGCAGAACAGAAGACATATATGGCATCCCAACTGGAATCGCAAGAGACACGCATAACATCCAAGATGGAAACTCAGCTGGAATCGCAGGAGAACCGTATAGCAGCAAAGATTGAAGCACAAGAGGCACGAATATCCGAAATGTCGGCGCAAATTTCAGCACAGATATCATCACAGATCTCTGCTCAACTGGAAGAGCAAGAAGGACGTATTTCCTCAAAGTTGGAGGCGCAAGATACAAAAATTTTACAGTTTGAGGAAAAAATCGAGGCCGAGGTGGATGCTTTGAGAGGGCGTATCGAGCAGTTGCGACTGAATCGCCCAGCAGTTTCAACGAGTAACCCAAAGGTAAAAACACCATCCTTTGACGGTTCTGTTCCTTTCCAGGTCTTTAAGCTACAGTTTGAGAAGACCGCAGCAGTGAACAACTGGAATGCGGAAGATAAAGTTGCTGCACTGTTCGTGGCATTGAAAGGGCCTGCAGAGGAAATCTTACAGACGATTCCAGAGTACGAACGGAACAGTTATGAAGCATTGATGGCTGCTGTAGAACGATGTCATGGAAGCGAGCATAGAAAACAGATATTCCAAATTGAGTTGCAAAACCGCTACCAAAAAGCAAATGAGACATTGCAGGAGTTTGCTTCAGATATTGAAAGATTGGCTCATCTTGCAAATGCGGACGCACCCGTGGAATACACTGAAAGGGTAAAAATCCAGAGCTTCATAAATGGCATACGAGATGTGGAAACGAAGCGGGCTACATATGCGAATCCAAAACTAACATTTGCTGAAATGGTATCGCATGCACTGACTCAAGAAACAGCCTCACTTTTGAGTAAGCCAGCGTACAAAGCTCATCGCGTGGAAGTGGAAAGGCCAGACTGGGTAGATGCAATTTTGGAAGCATTGAAGGGTACGCAGCAGAAGAATAATGATGCAGTCAAATGCTTTAAGTGTGGGAAGCCAGGGCATATTGCGCGTTATTGCAACACCAGCCTTAACAGTTCCAACAATGTGGGTGGTCGTAAACGCAGAGCAGAAGGAGATGAGCAAATCTCCAAGACCACTCAATCGTTAAACTAAATCGAGTCAGTCGACACCTGGCTCCCGCAATTGAATGTCCCATAATCTCTATCTCGCAGATTGGAAGAAAATAGAGCAATCTTACTGTTGGAGGACATGTGGATGGAAAGGAACGTTTATTGACTGTAGATACAGGCACATCTCATTCTATCATTCGAGCGGATTTAGTCAAAAAGAAGATAAGGCCATTGCATGGAGCAAGATTGCGTACAACCACTGGAGAAGACAGCACGGTTCAAGGAGAAGTATCATGTGAAGTCGCAATTGGGAACGTCACGGTAGTACACAATTTTATAGTGGCAGAGATTGTTGATGAAATCATAATTGGAGTGGACTTCTTAATCGACATAAAGATCGACATGCAAAGCAAGACAATGCGATATAAGAACATGGATGTACCACTTAATTTCGGCTACGAGAGAGGCTACAGCAGTAAACGAGTGCTGGTGGAAGAGAGTCAGCAAATACCACCAAAATCCGAAGCAGTCATCTGGGAAAAGGTTGATGGAGATTGTGGGACAAACAAATTGTGGGTTGTCGAAGCAGCAAACAAATCAGCACCGAACATACTTGTAGGAAAAACCCTGGCTATGACAAAACAAGATGGACGTATTCCGGTAAGAGTACTCAATGAGTTCAAGTCACCACTCAAACTGACAAAAGGAGCTATTTTGGGAAGATTCCAAGAGGCCGAAGTAATTATAAACTGTGAACAGCTCCCGGAACACGTTTCATCTAGTAATACTGATCTTTCAAATGACATCACGGCATGGACGAAGGGGCTAGAGGAAGATTATTAGAGTAAGGCAAAGCAACTGCTCCTAAAGTACGCAAATATATTTGACCAGGATGGTTCCAAACCAGGCCGCACCAATGTTGTGAAACATACAATTGACACTGGAGACGCGAGGCCGATACGTCAAGCTCCACGTAGTGTTCCACTGGCGAAGCGGGAAGTTGTGAGTCAAATTATACAAGAAATGAGCGACAGCGGTTTCATCGAACCATCAGCTAGTCCCTGGAGCTCACCGGTAGTACTTGTAAAGAAGAAGGATGGAAAATGAGGTTTTGCGTAGACTACCGGAAGTTGAATGACGTTACGAAGAAGGATAGCTACCCATTGCCAAGAATTGACGACACTCTGGACTCGCTCTCTGGTACGAAATGGTTTTCCACACTGGACTTGAAAAGCGGTTACTGGCAAGTGGAGGTGAAGGAGGAAGACAAAGAGAAAACAGCCTTCAGCGTCGGAGATGGTCTTTGGCAATTTACAGTAATGCCCTTTGGAATATGTAATGCACCAGCTACTTTCGAGAGACTTATGGATCAGGTATTGAAAGGACTACATTGGAAAACATGCTTGGTGTACCTGGACGACATCATCGTATTGGGCAAGAACTTTGATGAACATCCTAAAAACTTGGATGAAGTTTTCCAGAGAATAGCTGGTGCTGGTCTGAAGTTAAGTCCCAAAAAGTGTGCGCTGTTTAAAAAGGAAGTAAATTATTTGGGTCACAAGGTAACGACAGAAGGTATCCGTACAGCGAATGAAAAGATAGAGGCAGTAAAGGATTGGCCAAGACCACAGAATCTGCATAAATTGAGAAGTTTCCTTGGGCTTTGCACATATTACCGCCGATTTGTTCCAAATTTTGCCAGCGTAGCCCATAGTCTCCACAAGCTAACAAGAAAAAATAAAGCTTTTGAATGGCAGAAGGAGCAAGAAGTAGCTTTCCAAACATTGAAAGAGCGTTTGTGCACTGCCCCAATGTTGGCATATCCGATTCCAGGAGTAACGTTTATTCTAGATACAGATGCGATCGGATATGCTATAGGAGGTATTTTATCACAACTGGTCGATGGACAGGAGAAGGTAGTTGCATATTACAGCCGTTCGATTGGAAACCCAGAGAGGAACTACTGCGTTACGCGGAGAGAGCTGTTGGCATTGGTAGAGTGCATTAAACATTTTCACAAATACTTCTACGGCCAGCGATTCCGTGCCAGGACAGATCACGCAGCTTTAAAATGGCTTCTGCAGTTCCGTGATCCGGAAGGACAATTGGCACGGTAGATCGAGCGACTACAAAGTTATGGCTTTTCCATTGAGCATCGAAAAGGTAGTACCCATGGAAGTGCCGATGCAATGTCACGAAGACCATGTAGTTTGGAATGCAAGCACTGTTCAAAAGCCGTGGCTAAAGAAGACATTATAGATGTCCGGCTAATGATTATAACATGTACAGATGAATGGGACAAGGAACAGCTAAGAAAGTGTCATCTAGAAGATACAGATCTGTCACGTGTTATGCAAGGGCTCGAACGAAACGAAAGACCAAACAGAGAAGAGATGTCAGCAGAAAGTCCCAGTGCGAAGTCATATTGGGCACAGTGGAACAGTGTAGAATTGATATCCGGTTGCCTTCATCAAGTATGGGAGAGTGAGGATGGTAAATGCAAGAAGAAACTGATAGTTCTACCCAGAAAAAAGATTTCTGACGTGCTCAGCGAGCTGCATAATGGTCCAAGCGGAGGTCATCTTGGAATCACGAAGACGCTCGAGAAGATTAAACAGAGATTCTATTGGGTTGGTTGCCGTCAGTCGGTCACTGAGTGGATTGTGAACTGCGAGGTTTGCAGCAGACCGAAAGGACCCAAAACCCGAGGTCATGGCCAGATGAAGCAATATAACTCAGGTTCGCCACTTGAAAGGATCGCTATGGATGTCGCAGGTCTATTTCCTACTAGCAACTGCGGCAACAAATATGTACTGGTGGTTATGGATTATTTCAGCAAATGGCCAGAGGTATACCCAATCCCAAATCAAGAAGCGGAAACGGTAGCAGAAGTGTTTATAAACAATTGGGTTGCAAGGTATGGTGTACCAATAGAGTTACATTCTGACCAAGGCAGGAATTTCGAATCCGCTGTGTTCCAGGAAATGTGCAAGAAGTTGGGCATTCGAAAAACACGGACAACTGCATTGCATCCTCAATCCGATGGTATGGTAGAACGATTCAATAGAACATTGGAGGAGCTCTTAAGGAAAGTAGTAGACAAGTACCATAAAGAGTGGGATACCCGCATACCATTATTCTTGATGGCTTACCGATCAGCAGTGCATGGGACAACGGGCCAAACCCCTGCAAAAGTAATTTTTGGCAATGACCTTAGACTGGCAGCTGATTTGAAGTTTGGGATAGATGCCAATGCGGAGAGAAATGTCAAGAAATCCACTAGTGATTTGGAAGAAGAGCTAAGAGAAATACATGATCTGATAAGGCAACGAACCAAGATAATGAGTGACAAGATGAAAGCCAGATACGATAAGGCAATTAATTCGCAAGGTTTTCAGGAAGGAGATTTGGTGCTGTTATACAACCCACAACGTAAACAAGGTTTGTCCGCGAAATTGCAGTGTAATTGGGAAGACCCATACAAAGTTGCAAAACGTATCAACGATGTAGTGTACCGCATACAAACCATCGGTAATCCACGAACCAAAATGAAAGTGGTCTATTTGGAAAGGCTGGCAACGTTTAGATCGGCAGATTTGTCTAATCGGGACGATCAGACTAAGGTGGAGGGCAGTGTTACGAATATTAGCAAAACTAAGGAGTGCTGCTATCTCTAAGCCGATGCTAAACAGTGATATCATGCACATCCATAGATCAATCATTATGTATCTACATAAACGAAACAATAATTGCGTCTACACATATGTACCATGTACGTATACGAGCAGCGGAGAATCAATGCACAAACACATGCATATATCTGAGATACTCCTGAAAGTATGCAATGAGAGAAGCTATAAAATCGTGCAATTGTAGTTACAGCTGAGAAGTTGGAGAGCTGATGCAAATAGTAGATTCTGGAAGCGCCTAGAAGATGCGAACGTTGAAATCAGAGAGTATAAAAGCAGCAAATGTAGAGGCGCTGGAATTCAGTTTGATTTGAGCTATCAAGCAGTTTCGATTAAGACGCTATCTAGCGAGCCGTAGCAGTATTATTTTGGAAGTCAGTTTTCATTTGAGCTATCAATCAGTTTGGTTATTAAGCCAGCTAGTTGCAAAGTATAAGTGTTATTGTGAAGTACTTTAATAAAGGCCATTATTCCATTATTCAATATTGGAGTTATTTATTCAACAGTTTAGTGATACGAACTTAGCATAAGGGCAAATAAGAGGATTTGCAAGCAAATTCGTTACAGTATTATATTTATAGTTCGCACATAGGTGGATGAGCAGGTACTATAAATTGAATGTTTGTGTATGTGTGTTATGTTATATGTTCATTCAAAAACGTGGGTGGTTTTCACTGGTCAACTTGTGTGATTAGCTGAGACAGGTAAAAGTCAGTAATTTTGGTCGTTTGACCTTTTTTTGTGTTTGCTTATTTATTTGGTGTTTTGTGTTTATTTGTTGATACATGTTTGGCTGTGGTACGTGTTATTACTTGGTTTTCTGTTAACAAGTTGAAAAGATTCAAATATGTGGCCACCGTGGTGTAATAGTAGCGTGCTCCGCCTAGCACACCGACGATCCTGGGTTAACGCCCCGGGCAAAGCAACATCCAATTTTAGGAACAAGTTTTTTTTCAAATAGAAGAAAATTTGTCTAAGCGGTGTCGCCCTCGGCAGTGCTTGGCAAGCACTTCGGGTGAAGTAGAATATGTCTTAGCAATCAAAAACAATATTGAAGGATACTCTGGAGCTAAAAAACGAATACGCAATATCTAACACAACAGAACTAATAGAGAAATTTGCTACCGTGGAGCTGACAAAGAACAGCAAATTGGTATATTTTGACATAGTTAACTCAACAATACTTCATAATACAAAACACAAAGCTAAAAGCGTGTCAATCACGTACACGCTAAGAACTTTGCGTCAAAACTATTTTCAATTTAACAATAAAATATATGGACAAAGAAATGATCTTAGAATGAGAAACCCGACATCAGCACAGCGCTGAAAACTTCGAACAATTAAGGGCGAACACTAAGAAGTAACACTAACTCAGAGCATCAGTCTGTCAGCCATGGCGTATTCAAGCTTACCTGCCGACACAATTACATAAGACAAAAAGGACGACAAATAAGAATGGGGTTTAGAGAACACATAAGAAATTACAAAAAAAAAAAAATACATCAAGCCATCATCAGAGTCAAACTTAGCGAGTCACATGGTCGAAAATAAATGCTTCCCAGCAAACATCAATAAAACAGTCAAGCTCCTTCACATGCAAGCAAAAGGCCTACGTCTGAACGTACTCGAAAACATTAAAATCTACAAACAAAAAATATTCGGTGGTAGAATAATAAACAAACAGACAAACACTGTTTCTGACAATAAAAAATAAAATAAATGAATGTAAGGCGCAATAACCTCCGAAGAGATTTTAGGTCGAGCTTCTCCTCCAGTTTGCGTCGTGTTCCTTTTAATTTTCCCTACAAGTTGGCGTGACGGGGCCTACATGTTTTATACCAACTTCGAACGGATCAGCAGAATCACTCCCGACCCCGCTTAGAAAAACTTTGTTCTAATTGAAGAACACTTTTTTTCAAATTTTTTGATGATGCTTTTTCCGGGAAGTTTTGTGTGGTAGGCGGAGCATCGTCGTAATTTTTTGGCTTCTGAAAGGTTCCACCTCACTAGTTGCAAGTTACATAGTATTTTGTCCTATATGAAAAAGTCGTTCAAGTTGAAACAATTACAAATAATTTATTGTAGACACGACGCTCAACCTAATCTAGAAAATGATAGTCTGTAGCTATGTTTGTATAATTGCTGTTGGCCCTGGGTTAAACTTGCACATGTGACCTTGTACCTAATAATGTATTCCAACATCCTTTAACACATATTTATGTATGTGGCTTGAGCTATGTGAACACCTGCATCTGTATTTTGGTGGAATATTTATTGCACAACATTTGTGCTTATAAAAAAATGCAGTCGAGGACCAAAGCCTATATACAGGGTTAGGCGAATGGACCAAATTTTTTTGTATTCAGTTCTTTTTGCCATCATAATTTTTTTTTTTTCAGAAGTATATAGGAAATTGTTGTAGGTGGCATTGCAAAATCTCTTGTTATTTCTAAAGCGTAAGAGGTTACTAAATTTTTATTTTTATGCTTAATTTTTAGAAAACATTGAGCCCATGAATATTTTTTCGCGTATTTACATAAAAGGCTGCTAAATACTGGAAATATTATCTCTACCAAAAATTTTAAAGCTTGCGCTTAAAGTATAGAGTTCAACGATTTATTCAAAACAAAAATGGTCAAAATATATTTACCCGTTATGACCAATAGAAGAAATGATTTTGACCCTCTAAATAACAATTTTAGTTATTCAAGTAGAAAATGTTTTAGGTGGTCCGCCTTAAATAATTTTGTCCTCATAGTGAAACACCGCCCGCTCAGTGCCCTCTATCTCAAAAACGATTCAACGTAGATATAGAAAAACTTTGCAGACAAAAGTTGTAGAGAATTTTATATTCTGTCATATTGATAATAAATAAAAAAAATCGACGCGGACATCTTACAATATGTAGATTTTGAGACAAGTTTGAAGATGTCAAAATAAAAGTTTATACAAGCTGAAGCTGTGTATCTCGAATCCCAAAACTCTTACCTTATTTTACCTAAAATGACTAGACTTGGCGGCGGCGAGTACCAAAGAATATTTAATAATGAGCTTTACGCAGACACATCAACATAGTCCAGGGAATTAAAACGCAGCAGCTACGCTGGCTAGGCCTTGTTATGCGAATGAAAGATGACGCTGCTGCTAAGATTAGTATTTTTATCGGAACTCGCCTATGCAAGCAGATACCCCACTCTGCTGGAAGGACTAGGGGGAAAACGATTTGAACTCCCTTGGTGTAAGCAATTCGTGCCTGTTAGCAGAGCGAAGAAACGACTGGCGCGCCTTGTTGGACTGCCAAAACCATTTAAACGGTTAAGCGCCAATTAAGTAAGTAAGTTTAAACAAGTAAGGAAGTATAAGTTCGGGTGAAACCGAACATTACATCCCAGCTTGAAATGCTGTTTGTTTTGTGCGCTTAATAGTGTTACAAGGCTGCGCAATAATAGATATACATATGGTTTTATTCTGAACTAATTTTCGTTTAAAAGAAGCAAAAAGTATAGGGACCTTGAGCGGGTAATAATGCTGTTTTCCTTCAGATATGGGGACTTCCCTACCGTTTATTTTATAATAAAGATACAACAGAACAATAAACATAAATACACAAGTTCCATTGTACTAAAAAGCGTTATTACAAAAAAAAGGCAGGGTTATTAACGAAATTTCCCAACTTTTACTAGAAATAGCTTATTGCCTGCATCTACGCACTTTTACAAAATCTTTTATATAAAAGAAGGCGATTTAACCGATTTAGTCCATTTTTACTGAAAATATTTCCTGTTAAACACCAAATTTTTCGCCGAGTTATGGCTCCAGAAACGTTGGGAAATGCATTGTAAGAAAGGGGCAGTGTCACGTCCATTTTTCAAGATTTGAATTTTTTCCCATTTCTTGTTATAATGGCACAAAATACGATTGGCACAAAACTATTTTCCGCTAAGATTTAACTTATTATTTTCGTCTACGACCCGTTTAAAAATCTTTTATATAAAAGTGGGAGTTGTCTTTAAACGATTTCGTTAATTTTTCTTCAAAGCATAGTAAAGGCAACCTCTCTGCCGAATTTTTTTACGATAGGTTTAACGATTTTGGATTTATGATTAATAATATTTGTAAAATTTATTTTATCACAAGTGGGCGGTGCTACACGCCATTTTAAACAATTTTTTCAAATTTTTTCAATATCAGTCAATATCAGTCCACACGTCAAATTTCAACATTCTAGGTCTATTATTAAATGATTTTATTTACATAGCTTGACTTGATAGCACTGAAATGGTGATTAGGATTGAGGTAACACGCGAAATAGTGGCTATAAGTATCTATTAGATTCATAATGTATTATCGTTTTTACGAATAGTTTGACAGATTCATATTAATCGTTTGAGTGAATTTGGTTTTCGATATGAGGTGAAATAAGACCAGCCCTGATGAGAAAAATTTCATTAAGACACCTCAAAATTTACTAAAGTTATCGTGTTCACCGACAGACTGGGCCGGACATGGCTTAATAAATTTCTATGTTTTTTATCGATACGTTTATGCCCTTAGGGATTACAGTTGTGCGAGCAAAGTCAATGCATTCTTTGAGCTTTGCTCAGCTAAGTAAATAAAAAAATATTTGATGTGGATAAAAAACGGTGCGTTCTTCCTAGATATGTTGTTGTTTTAAATATATACACACTGATTCGTTTTGTTTGCTGATTTTCCGACAAGGTGGATAATTGATGTATATTGGAACGATTTTCCGTCGTCCCTTGCCAAATTTGGCTTGGAGATAAACCGGCTTCGTTGTCATTTTTCGTTCTAATCTGTTTGTATTGTTAAGAATATTAGCAAAACTAAGGGGTGCTGCTATCTCTAAGCCGTTGCTAAACAGTGATATCATGCACATCCATAGATCAATCATTATGTATCTACATAAACGAAACAATAATTGCGTCTACACATATGTACCATGTACATACGTATACGAGCAGCGGAGAATCAATGCACAAACACATGCATATATCTGAGATACTCCTGAAAGTATGCAATGAGAGAAGCTATAAATTCGTGCAATTGTAGTTACAGCTGAGAAGTTTGAGAGCTGATGGCAACTGGTAGATTCTGGAAGCGCCTAGAAGATGCGAAAGTTGAAATCAGAGAGTATAAAAGGCAGCAAATGTAGAGGCGCTGGAATTCAGTTTGATTTGAGCTATCAAGCAGTTTCGATTAAGACGCTATCTAGCGAGCCATAGCAATATTATTTTGGAAGTCAGTTTTCTTTTGAGCTATTAATCAGTTTGGTTATTAAGCCAGCTAGTTGCAAAGTATAAGTGTTATTGTGAAGTACTTTAATAAAGGCCATTTTTCCATTATTCAATATTGGAGTTATTTATTCAACAGTTTAGTGATACGAACTTAGCAAAAGGGCAAATAAGAGGATTTGCAAGCAAATTCGTTACAATTGGTGTCAGAAGAGGAATTGTTGAATAAATTCCAGAGAACAACAAGGACATGGCAAAGTTCAGTGAATTGAAGATCCAGCAACTGAAGAAGGAGTAGGAGAGTCGTGGATTGAATACAACCGGCATTAAACTCGAACTTCAGGCACGACTACGAGAGGCAATGAAAGCAGAAGGAATTAGCGTCGAAGAGTATGTCTTTCATCCTGATTCCGACGAGACAACAAAAATTGAAGAGAAAAATGAAACATCGCAGACAGTTACGAGCACAGACTAGAACATGATTTTAGCTGCAATATCTGCTCAAACATCGACAGTGTCATCTCAACTGGCAGAACAGAAGACATATATGGCATCCCAACTGGAATCGCAAGAGACACGCATAACATCCAAGATGGAAACTCAGCTGGAATCGCAGGAGAACCGTATATCAGCGAAGATTGAAGCACAAGAGGCACGAATATCCGAAATGTCGGCGCAAATTTTAGCACAGATATCATCACAGATTTCTGCTCAACTGGAAGAGCAAGAAGGACGTATTTCCTCAAAGTTGGAGGCGCAAGATACAAAAATTTTACAGTTTGAGGAAAAAATCGAGGCCGAGGTGGATGCTTTGAGAGGACGTATCGAGCAGTTGCAACTGAATCGCCCAGCAGTTTCAACGAGTAACCCAAAGGTAAAAACACCATCCTTTGACGGTTCTGTTCCTTTCCAGGTCTTTAAGCTACAGTTTGAGAAGACCGCAGCAGTGAACAACTGGAATGCGGAAGATAAAGTTGCTGCACTGTTCGTGGCATTGAAAGGGCCTGCAGCGGAAATCTTACAGACGATTCCAGAGTACGAACGGAACAGTTATGAAGCATTGATGGCTGCTGTAGAACGATGTTATGGAAGCGAGCATAGAAAACAGATATTCCAAATTGAGTTGCAAAACCGCTACCAAAAAGCAAATGAGACATTGCAGGAGTTTGCTTCAGATATTGAAAGATTGGCTCATCTTGCAAATGCGGACGCACCCGTGGAATACACTGAAATGGTAAAAATCCAGAGCTTCATAAATGGCATACGAGATGTGGAAACGAAGCGGGCTACATATGCGAATCCAAAACTAACATTTGCTGAAACGGTATCGCATGCACTGACTCAGGAAACAGCCTCACTTTTGAGTAAGCCAGCGTACAAAGCTCATCGCGTGGAAGTGGAAAGGCCAGACTGGGTAGACGCAATTTTGGAAGCATCGAAGGGTACGCAGCAGAAGAATAATGATTCAGTCAAATGCTTTAAGTGTGGAAAGCCAGGGCATATTGCGCGTTATTGCAACACCAACTTTAACAGTTCCAACAATGTGGGTAGTCGTAAACGCAGAGCAGAAGGAGATGAGCAAATCTCCAAGACCACTCAATCGTTAAACTAAACCGAGTCAGCCGCAAGGGGCGACAGCTGGCTCCCGCAACTGAATGCCCCATGATCTCTATCTCGCAGATTGGAAGAAAATAGAGCAATCTTACTGTTGGAGGACATGTGGATGGAAAGGAACGTTTACTGACTGTAGATACGGGCGCATCTCATTCCATCATTCGAGCTGATTTAGTCAAAAAGAAGATAAGGCCACTGCATGGAGCAAGATTGCGTACAACCACTGGAGAAGACAGCACGGTTCAAGGAGAAGTATCATGTGAAGTCGCAATTGGGAACGTCACGGTAGTACACAATTTTATAGTGGCAGAGATTGTTGATGAAATCATAATTGGAGTGGACTTCTTAATCGACATCAAGATCGACATGCAAAGCAAGACGATGCGATATAAGAACATGGATGTACCACTTAATTTCGGCTACGAGAGAGGTTACAGCAGTAAACGAGTGCTGGTGGAAGAGAGTCAGCAAATACCACCAAAATCCGAAGCAGTCATCTGGGCAAAGGTTGATGGAGATTGTGGGACAAACAAATTGTGGGTTGTCGAAGCAGCAAACAAATCAACACCGAACATACTTGTAGGAAAAACCCTGGCTATGACAAAACAAGATGGACGTATTCCGGTAAGAGTACTCAATGAGTTCAAGTCACCACTCAAACTGACCAAAGGAGCTATTTTGGGAAGATGCCAAGATGCCGAAGTAATTATTAACTGTGAACAGCTCCAGGAACACGTTTCATCTAGTAATACTGATCTTTCAAATGACATCACGGCATGGACGAAGGGGGTAGAGGAAGATTATTAGAGTAAGGCAAAGCAACTGCTCCTAAAGTACGCAAACATATTTAACCAGGATGGTTCCAAACCAGGCCGCACCAATGTTGTGAAACATCAAATTGACACTGGAGACGAGAGGCCGATACGTCAAGCTCCACGTAGTGTTCCACTGGCGAAGCGGGAAGTTGTGAGTCAAATTATACAAGAAATGAGGGACAGCGGTGTCATCGAGCCATCAGCTAGTCCCTGGAGCTCACCGGTAGTACTTGTAAAGAAGAAGGATGGAAAATGAGGTTTTACGTGGACTACCGGAAGTTGAATGACGTTACGAAGAAGGATAGCTACCCTTTGCCAAGAATTGACGACACTCTGGACTCGCTCTCTGGTACGAAATGGTTTTCCACACTGGACTTGAAAAGCGGTTACTGGCAAGTGGAGTGAAGGAGGAAGACAAAGAGAAAACAGCCTTCAGCGTCGGAGATGGTCTTTGGCAATTTACAGTAATGCCCTTTGGACTATGTAATGCACCAGCTACTTTCGAGAGGCTCATGGATCAGGTATTGAAAGGACTACATTGGAAAACATGCTTGGTGTACCTGGACGACATCAACGTATTGGGCAAGAACTTTGATGAACATCCTAAAAACTGTTGGCATTGGCACAGTGCATTAAACATTTTCACAAATACTTCTACGGCCAGCGATTCCGTGTCAGGACAGATCACGCAGCTCTTCTGCAGTTCCGTGATCCGGAAGGACAATTGGCACGGTGGATCGGGCGACTACAAAGTTATGACTTTTCCATTGAGCATCGAAAAGGTAGTACCCATGGAAATGCCGATGCAATGTCACGAAGACCATGTATTTTGGAATGCAAGCACTGTTCAAAAGCCGAGGCTAAAGAAGACATTATAGATGTCCGGCTAATGACTATAACATGTACAGATGAATGGGACAAGGAGCAGCTAAGAAAGTGTCAGCTAGAAGATACAGATCTGTCACGTGTTATGCAAGGGCTCGAATGAAACGAAAGACCAAACAGAGAAGAGATGTCAGCAGAAAGTCATATTGAGCACAGTGGAACAGTTTAGAATTGATATCCTTCATCGAGTATGGGAGAGTGAGAATGGTAAATGCAAGAAGAAACTGATAATTGTACCCAGAAAGAGGATTCCTGACATGCTCAGCGAGCTGCATAATGGTCCAAGCGGAGGTCATCTTGGAATCACGAAGACGCTCGAGAAGATTAAGCAGAGATTCTATTCAGTCGGTCGGTCACTGAGTGGATTGCGAACTGCGAGATTTGCAGCAGAGCGAAAAGACCCAGAACCCGAAGTCATGGCCAGATGAAGCAATATAACTCAGGTGCGCCATTTTAAAGGATCGCTATGGATGTTGTCGGTCCATTTCCTACTAGCAACGGCGGAAACAAATATGTAATGGAAGTTATGGATTATTTCAGCAAATGGCCAGAGGTATACCTAATCCCAAATCAAGAAGCGGAAACGGTAGCAGAAGTGTTTATAAACAATTGGGTTGCAAGGTATGGTGTACCAATGGAGTTACATTCTGACCAAGGCAGGAATTTCGAATCCGCTGTGTTCCAGGAAATGTGCAAGAAGTTGGGCATTCGAAAAACACGGACAACTGCATTGCATCCTGAATCCGATGGTATTTATTTATTTATTTATTTATTTATTACTTAAAGTCGACGACAAACTATGGTCGACTGCATAATATAAAAGATATATAAATATACAACTCAAAAGATAAAATTTAAGATATATCGAGATTTCAACAATGTTATATTACAAACAAAGAAATATTAATGAAAATTACTATTTAATTTCAAAATATAATAATAATAAGAAATATGAGTAGAAATAAGATCTTATGCCGAAATCTTATACTGGCGGAATGCATCAGATTCCGCTCAGCATGATATCGGAATGCAGTGGATTCCAATCTCCCTGTTGGAATGCAACAAGATTCCAATCAGCATGTCATGGGAATCCGGCAGTGCTAAGAGTAGTGTAATGAGGATACGCCATCACAAGGCATAAAAAAGTAACATGACCTGTGTTGTTGGAATGCACCGGATTCCAATCAGCTCGATGCCTGACCCATAAGATTATACTGCCGGAATGCATACGATTCCGGTCAGTGACTCATGAAAAAGCATGTTTTTTACGTTGTTGGAATGCACCAGATTCCAATCAACACAGTACTGTCTTGTTCCTTCTTAATGATACATGTTGATAAATGTTCCTCCATCCTTAAGCTAGATAGTTCCCGTTTTTTATCGAAGGAATAAAATGCCGGCAAATTTAATTAGCTTGTATCTCTTAAATTAGATAGGCAAGTATTGCATTACGTATAGTGGCAAAAGTAATTCAAGACTGATGCAGCTATACAAGTCATTGTAGTGCGCGCACCAGATAAGAAGAGGATTATTTTTAGCAAAGTTTCGTCGACAAAGGGGTAAATAGAAAGGAACGTAGTGTCTGGATACTCTAGGGGGAACCGCAAAAAACAAGCGGCTGAGGAGGTCCGCGGAATCAATTTCTCCAATAATGAGCTTATGGATGAACAATACCCCCAGTAATATTCTCCGATTTTCCAGAGTGGGTAAGTTAATAAGAAGAAGTCTACTTCTGTATGGAGGAAGGTGGAGACTTGAGTCCCAATTAAGGCCGCGCAATGCAAATATCAAAAATTGCTTTTGAACTGACTCAAGACGCTTTATATGCTTTTGAGAAACAGGGGACCAAACGCATGAGCAATACTCGAGTATTGGACGAACCAGCGATGTGTAAAGAACCTTAGTGAGGTACGGATCATCGAACTCTTTAGCCCATCTTTTAACAAATCCAAGTAAACCCAACGCTTTGTTGGCTATAGATGAAATATGCATGTTAAAATTCAATTTCGGATCAAAAAGGACACCTAGATCATTTGCAATAGATATACGCTCCAAAGGCGTACCATCTATTACATAAGATTTCAATGCTGGCTTCACTCGGTGAAATGTCATATGCTTACATTTAGAGCAATTTAAAGCTAGTAAATTTATTGTGCACCAACATTGGAACGAGTCCAAGTCGGCCTGAAGAAGATCCAAGGAACTCAAATCGGTAGGACAGTAAGTGTAGCAAAGTTTTACATCATCCGCATACATTATAGTATGGGAATATAATATTGTCTGTGGCAAGTCATTAATGAAAAGGGCAAAGAGCAAAGGACCTAGATGACTTTCCTGGGGTACGCCGGAGGAAACTCCGAACGATTCCGACAGATTGCACTTGAACAGGACTTTTTGGGTCCGGCTAGAAAGATAGCTTTTCAGCCACATTAATAGGTGAAACGGAAAGCCCAGTAAATCAAGCTTATGAATAAGCAACTCATGGTTGACGGTATCAAATGCTTTGCTGAAGTCCGTGTAGATGACATCCGTTTGCTTGTTCGCTAAAAATCCTTCCATAACTATAGAGGTGAATACAAGAAAATTTGTAGTGGTTGACCTTTGACGAATAAAACCGTGTTGGCATGCAGATAAAAGACTAGAACACTGATATTGCAGTTGACTGGTGACAATCTGTTCAAAGACTAGTTTTCAACTTTTGACCTACTACCTTTTTTATGCAGGGGTATAATAAAAGACTGTTTCCAAAGTGCCGGAAATGACGCAGATCCCAGAGATAGCTCAAATAGTTTTAAAATAGGCTCATACATGTTTTCGGCGCAGTACCTAAGCACGCAACTAGGAACACCGTCCGGTCCCGGAGAAAAGGTGGGCTTCAAAGATTGAAGACTCAGAAGAACAATATTACCATCAATAGCAGGATTCCTAATAGAATTCGACCTATCTAAGCGATAGGGATATTGACCGGAATGAAAACCACTGGATGAATGCGTGGACTTAAAGAACTCAGAAAATAGTTCAGCAACGTCGTCATCGGTGCAAGTTTTTTACCTCCAAACGTTAATGAGGAAGGATACCCAGAAGTTTTCCGCTTTGAATTTACGAAACTGTAAAACTTTTTTGGATTTCTAAAAAATTGGGCTTTACAACAACTCAAGTAATTTTTATAACAAAGCTGATTAAGACGGTGAAATTTAGAACGAGCTATTAGATATTTAGAGAGGTCTGCAGATGCTCCAGATTTCTTGAACCTCTTATAAAGCCTAGATTTAATGTTATTAAGTCTGATAAGTTGCCTTGAAAACCAAGGGGGCTTATTCGAACATAGGGTATAGCGAGTAGGAATGCAGGTATCAAAGAAGCCATCAAGCGTACTGTAAAATATAGAGATAGCCGAATCGACATCAGTGCAAGCATAGAGATCCGACCAATCATGGGAAGCCAACAGATCATTGAGCATAATGAAATTCGCTTTGTAGAAGCATCTAGATCGGGGACGAGACTGTACTTGAATCCTACGGGGTAGGCTGATATCAAGTGATATCTCTAGCGTAGGGTGAAGAGGGTCTTCTGGAAGGGATAAAGGTGGTATTCGCGTAAGGGCAGTACCCACCGAGCCATTCACAAATACTAAATCCAGCATTTTATTTCCACTATTTGGAACATTGTTAATCTGTAAAAGAGATGAGTCTAACAAGCAATTGAGAAACTCATGTTGAGCAGTGGGAGTTAAAAAGTTTGAATCACTTATATTAACCCAACTAACTGTTGGCAAGTTAAAGTCACCAACAACAACAAGTCGATCGTTATCTCCCAACTGCGAATGCAAATCACAGATGGCCGAGCTATGACTAGCATAAACATCCATATCCGAACGAGGTGGTATATACGAACAGCAACAATTACGCTATAGCTACCGAATGAAAGCCTAACTGCTATGAATTCGATATGAGAGATATTGTCCAGCGATTCAATAGAACATTGGAGGAGCACTTAAGGAAAGTAGTAGACAAGTACCATAAAGAGTGGGATACCAGCATACCATTATTCTTGATGGCTTACCGATCAGCAGTGCATAAGACAACAGGCCAACCCCTGCAAAAGTAATTTTTGGCAATGACCTTAGACTGGCAGCCAATGCGGAGAGAAATGTCAAGAAATCCACTAGTGATTTGGAAGAAGAGCTAAGAGAAATACATGATCTGGTAAGGCAACGAACCAAGATTATGAGTGACAAGATGAAAGCCAGATACGATAAAGCAATTAATTCGGAAGGTTTTCAGGAAGGAGATTTGGTGCTGTTATACAACCCACAACGTAAAAAAGGTTTGTCCGCGAAATTGCAGTGTAATTGGGAAGGCCCATACAAAGTTGCAAAACGTATCAACGAGATAGTGTACCGCATACAAACCATCGGTAAACCACGAACCAAAATGAAAGTGGTCCATTTGGAAAGGCTGGCAACGTTTAGATCGGCAGATTTGTCTAATCGGGACGATCAGACTTAGGTGGATGGCAGTGTTACGAATATTAGCAAAACTAAGGAGTGCTGCTATCTCTAAGCCGATGCTAAACAGTGATATCATGCACATCCATAGATCAATCATTATGTATCTACATAAACGAAACAATAATTGCGTCTACACATATGTACCATGTACGTATACGAGCAGCGGGGAATCAATGCACAAACACATGCATATATCTGAGATACTCCTGAAAGTATGCAATGAGAGAAGCTATAAAATCGTGCAATTGTAGTTACAGCTGAGAAGTTGGAGAGCTGATGGCAACTAGTAGATTCTGGAAGCGCCTAGAAGATGCGAACGTTGAAATCAGAGAGTATAAAAGCAGCAAATTTAGAGGCGCTGAAATTCAGTTTGATTTGAGCTATCAAGCAGTTTCGATTAAGACGCTATTTAGCGAGCCATAGCAGTATTATTTTGGAAGTCAGTTTTCATTTGAGCTATCAATCAGTTTGGTTATTAAGCCAGGTAGTTGCAAAGTATAAGTGTAATTGTGAAGTACTTTAATAAAGGCCATTTTTCCATTATTCAATATTGGAGTTATTTATTCAACAGTTTAGTGATACGAACTTAGCAAAAGGGCAAATAAGAGGATTTGCAAGCAAATTCGTTACAGTATTATATTTATAGTTCGCACATAGGTGCATGAGCAGGTTTTATAAATTTAATGTTTGTGTATGTGTGTTATGTTATATGTTCATTCAAAAACGTGGGTGGTTTTCACTGGTCAACTTGTGTGATTAGCTGAGACAGGTAAAAGTCAGTAATTTTGGTCGTTTGACCTTTTTTTGTGTTTGCTGATTTATTTGGTGTTTTGTGTTTATTTGTTGATACATGTTTGGCTGTGGTACGTGTTATTACTTGGTTTTCTGTTAACAAGTTGAAAAGATTCAAATATGTGGCCACCGTGGTGTAATAGTAGCGTGCTCCGCCTAGCACACCGACGATCCTGGGTTAACGCCCCGGGCAAAGCAACATCCAATTTTAGGAACAAGTTTTTTTTCAAATAGAAGAAAATTTTTCTAAGCGGTGTCGCCCTCGGCAGTGCTTGGCAAGCACTCTGGGTGAAGTACAATATGTCTTAGCAATCAAAAACAATATTGAAGGATACTCTGGAGCTAAAAAACGAATACGCAATATGGGGTTTAGAGAACACATAAGAAATTACAAAAAAAAAAAAAATACATCATCAAGCCATCATCGGAGTCAAACTTAGCGAGTCACATGGTCGAAAATAAATGCTTCCCAGCAAACATCAATAAAACAGTCAAGCACCTTCACATGCAAGCAAAAGGCCTACGTCTGAACGTACTCGAAAACATTAAAATCTACAAACAAAAAATATTCGGTGGTAGAATAATAAACAAACAGACAAACACTGTTTTTGACAATAAAAAATAAAATAAATGAATGTAAGGCGCAATAACCTCCGAAGAGATTTTATGTCGAGCTTCTCCTCCAGTTTGCGTCGTGCTCCTTTTAATTTTCCCTACAAGTTGGCGTGACGGGGCCTACATGTTTTATACCAACTTCGAACGGATCAGCAGAATCACTCCCGACCCCGCTTAGAAAAACTTTGTTCTAATTGAAGAACACTTTTTTTCAAATTTTTTGATGATGCGTTTTCCGGGAAGTTTTGTGTGGTAGGCGGAGCATCGTCGTAATTTTTTGGCTTCTGAAAGGTTCCACCTCACTAGTTGCAAGTTACATAGTATTTTGTCCTATATGAAAAAGTCGATCTCAAGTTGAAACAATTACAAATAATTTATTGCAGACACGACGCTCAACCTAATCTAGAAAATGATAGTCTGTAGCTATGTTTGTATAATTGCTGTTGGCCCTGGGTTAAACTTGCACATGTGACCTTGTACCTAATAATGTATTCCAATATCCTTGAACACCTGCATCTGTATTTTGGTGGAATATTTATTGCACAACATTTGTGCTTATAAAAAAATGCAGTCGAGGACCAAAGCCTATATACAGGGTTAGGCGAATGGACCAAATTTTTATGTATTCATTTCTTTTTGCCATCATAATTTTTTTTCTTTTTCAGAAGTATATATGAAATTGTTGTAGGTGGCATTGCAAAATCTCTTGTTATTTCTAAAGCGTAAGAGGTTACTAAATTTTTATTTTTATGCTTAATTTTTAGAAAACATTGAGCCCATCAATATTTTTTCGCGTATTTACATAAAAGGCTGCTAAATAATAAATAAATTTTAAAGCTTGCGCTTAAAGTATAGAGTTCAACGATTTATTCAAAACAAAAATGGTCAAAATATATTTACCCGTTATGACCAATAGAAGAAATGATTTTGACCCTCTAAATAACAATTTTAGTTATTCAAGTAGAAAATGTTTTAGGTGGTCCGCCTTAAATAATTTTGTCCTCATAGTGAAACACCGCCCGCTCAGTGCCCTCTATCTCAAAAACGATTCAACGTAGATTTAGAAAAACTTTGCAGACAAAAGTTGTAGAGAATTTTATATTCTGTCATATTGATAATAAATAAAAAAAATCGACGCGGACATCTTACAATATGTAGATTTTGAGACAAGTTTGAGGATGTCAAAATAAAAGGTTATACAAGCTGAAGCTGTGTATCTCGAATCCCAAAACTCTTACCTTATTATACCTAAAATGACTAGACTTGGCGGCGGCGAGTACCAAAGAATATTTAATGATGAGCTTTACGCAGACACATCAACATAGTCCAGGGAATTAAAACGCAGCAGCTACGCTGGCTAGGCCTTGTTATGCGAATGAAAGATGACGCTCCTGCTAAGATTAGTATTTTTATCGGAACTCGCCTATGCAAGCAGATACCCCACTCCGCTGGAAGGACTAGGGGGAAAACGATTTGAACTCCCTTGGTGTAAGCAATTCGTGCCTGTTAGCAGAGCGAAGAAACGACTGGCGCGCCTTGTTGGACTGCCAAAACCATTTAAACGGTTAAGCGCCAATTAAGTAAGTAAGTTTAAACAAGTAAGGAAGTATAAGTTCGGGTGAAACCGAACATTACATCCCAGCTTGAAATGCTGTTTGTTTTGTGCGCTTAATAGTGTTACAAGGCTGCGCAATAATAGATATACATATGGTTTTATTCTGAACTAATTTTCGTTTAAAAGAAGAAAAAAGTATAGGGACCTTGAGCGGGTAATAATGCTGTTTTCCTTCAGATATGGGGACTTCCCTATCGTTTATTTTATAATAAAGATACAACAGAACAATAAACATAAATACACAAGTTCCATTGTACTAAAAAGCGTTATTACAAAAAAAGGGCAGGGTTATTAACGAAATTTCCCAACTTCTACTAGAAATAGCTTATTGCCTGCATCTACGCACTTTTACAAAATCTTTTATATAAAAGAAGGCGATTTAACCGATTTAGTCCATTTTTACTGAAAATATTTCCTGTTAAACACCAAATTTTTCGCCGAGTTATGGCTCCAGAAACGTTGGGAAATGCATTGTAAGAAAGGGGCAGTGTCACGTCCATTTTTCAAGATTTGAATTTTTTCCCATTTCTTGTTATAATGGCACAAAATACGATTAGCACAAAACTATTTTCCGCTAAGATTTAACTTATTATTTTCGTCTACGACCCGTTTAAAAATCTTTTATATAAAAGTGGGAGTGGTCTTTAAACGATTTCGTTAATTTTTCTTCAAAGCATAGTAAAGGCAACCTCTCTGCCGAATTTTTTTACGATAGGTTTAACGATTTTGGATTTATGATTAATAATATTTGTAAAATTCATTTTATCACAAGTGGGCGGTGCTACACCCCATTTTAAACAATTTTTTCAAATTTTATCAATATCAGTCCACACGTCAAATTTCAACATTCTAGGTCTATTATTAAATGGTTTTATTTAGCTTGACTTGACAGGCAGGCCCCACGGCTGCATGCACGGCCATTGTGAACCAATTTTGTAATTGAATTTAAGAACCTTCCCGATAAAGTACAAGCTTGAAACTTGGAATATAGTTCAGAACCCGATGACAATGCAATAATAAGAAAAAAATCGACGCTGGGTGACGCAAAGATCGAGATATTCACAAAAATCGTATTTGTGGTCCGATTTGGCTCATATTTGGAACACATAATACATACAAGAATAGAAAGCGACCTATGGAAAAAAATCGCCACTAGGTGGCGCAAGGATCGAGATATTCACAAAAATCTTATTTGTGGTCCGATTTAGCTCATATTTGGAACACATAAAACATACAAGAATAGAAAGCGACCTATGGAAAAAAGTAACCGCTAGGTGGCGAAAGGATCGACATATTCACAAAAATCTTATTTGTGGTCCGATTTGGCTCATATTTGGACCACATAAAACATACAGAAATAGAAAGCGACCTATGAAAAAATCGCCGCTAGGTGGCGCAAAGATCGAGATATTCAAAAAAATCGTACTTGTGGTCCGATTTGGTCCATATTTGGAACAAATATTACATACAGTCCGGTAGAAGTGACATCAAAATATTTTGGAGTTGGAGGAGGGACAAACATACGTGGCGCAGAGTCGAGTAAAGTCTTTAGAAGGATTATGTATTGAGGACTTAGATTGTAACAAATTGTCAGAAAAGAGTCCTTGTAATAATGAGTAACTAAATGAACTAAATAGAATGATAAATAATAGGCAATTAAATAAAGAGTAAAAACTTGAAAATAAAATAATTAAAAATTTTTAAGTTAAACGGTTTTATTGAAAACAATACTTACATGAAGTAATAGTGATATTAAAAGCTAGAAAATAATTAGGTAGGCCCTAGGTACTAATCATCACACTCCTCATCAATCTAGGTCGTTGATCAGACAATTAAATAAAAGCGTTGTACGCTTTAAATTTCTATTGATAGTCTTATATAAGACCAACTGAACCTTAATCAGGTTAAGCTACGCCTCACATTTTTAGAAATTTCACGCGCCCAACGCTTTTATTTAATTGTCTGATCAACGCCCTAGATTGATGAGGAGTGTGATGATTAGTACCTAGGGCCTACCTAATTATTTTCTAGCTTTTAATATTATTATTACTTCATGTAAGTATTGTTTTCAATAAAACCGTTTAACTAAAAATTATTATTTTTAATTAGTTTAATTTTTCCATACAACTTCATTACAAAACTTAAATTCAAAGACCACTGGGCAGGTCATATTAACCCTAACGAGTATTCTATGTATGTGAACATAATCTTACCAGGGTAGTCTTAAACTCTCGAAAAATTTAGATTTTGGATTACTTTTGTTTACAATAAAACGGGCGATGTATCCCCATTGCGACTTTTTTATTACATAGAATGTGGGTATTGGTATGAGTCGGATTTTCGTGATTTTTCTTTATGGATAAATTTGCATTATATTTCATAAGCAAAACACCAATAAAATGATGAAAATCAACAAACTTTAAAAATCCAAAATTAGTTTTTTCTGTGTAGATGAACTTTCCAAAAAATATGTACTAAAATATCTATAAGAAATTCTGAGATAGAAACAATTGCAATCCCTATTTATTATGGTTTTTCCAACGATATAAGACTTAACAACTATTTACTACAATTCCGTAACTCAGAAATTACCATTTATTTTTAAATAGTACTTTCATTCTTATTAGAGATATACGCCGCCGACCTTTGTCGTTTTTCGCACGCCGCCGCCAAATGTCATAAATATCGGCGGCGTCCGGCGCGTTACTATATTTTGTACTCGTTTAAGACTGTTTTGGCCATTTATTGTTCATGTCGAAAATTGGTCGGATATGGTCGAAAGTGGTATCAACGGATGCGCATCACTGCCAGTTATAAGAAACTAATGAGAAATTAAAAAAAAAAAAACAGGCACTTTCAATGCTAGCTTAACACAGACTGCATCACCCATTTCACCAAGTTATTTAAACAAAACACTAAAATAAAAGTCATAATGAACAATGAATTCAAATAAAATGACCCAAGGCGAACATGTTTTCAAATTGTCCTCAAGAAAAAAAAAAAAAAAAAAAAAAAAAAAAAAAAATAAGCAAATTACCCAAAAAAGGTGCCGTTTTTTTAAAGAATGTTATATTGCCATTGGCTGAAGAAATCAGTGATGCGAAATCCTTTAGCTGGTCTAGGGGCATAAACACTCCTTTGAATTGATTCTTACCTCATACTTAAGTTGAGAAGGGTTTGAAAAATCAGTTGGGCTTACATTCAGACATCTGATGTTTATTTGCGAAACTATACAATAGCATCTGAAATGTTAATTTTTATTTTCACACTTCATCCTTCAACACCGGATTGGCATTTCCTAAAGTTGGCGGCCTTATCCAAACTACTCCCTTGGAGTGAATCACATTGATTATATCCTCACCTAAACGTTACGGCTCCTTTTTCAAATTTGAATACGTAGGCACTTATATTTACCAGGTGAGGCTTTGTCGTTCGCAAGAACATTCAAAGTGGTGAAGCAAAAGCTTTCCCAAGACAGTCGAACTAATGACCGTGTGTGCAACTACCCTAACGTAGTGGACAGTCGAATTAGTCATCCATAACGAGCTTTTATATCATAAGGCCGGAAAACAGCAGTTAACATCTTTCAACTTAAATTCGGTCGTCTTTCATTCTAAAATATCGTTTCGATTTAACGAAGACTATAGAGATCAATGCTGTGAACACAAACGTCTGCAAACTTTGGTCTACATTTTAAAATTTTATCCAGGGTCCTTGTAAAATTTTAATTATGTAGATGCGCCGAGGATTATACGATTTTCATCAATGAGTTACGCAATGATATCCACCTAGACTGCTTATGATTTCGAGGGCGTCATCCTTGGCCGAATAGTCACTCCCTAACGTTTCAAGGTGTTTCTCGGGTGTAGCTCGGCAGCATAGCACGACAAAAACATCTGATAAAAAGTCTTCGCAGCTACACCTAGAGTTTCTAGGAAAGTGACGTCGACGAAGGTATGAGTTCGAAGTCACAGTCCTATAGCTTCTGTGCTGGTATATGTTGTGAGGGTCAGGAGGCGTGGTAGCGACTGGTGGTCGGGATTGCTACTGTTCGCACATCGGGAATTGTAGCTCTAAAAAACTGCCGAAAAAACTGGAGGGTACGTGTGCCACGAGAGTCATGAGTATTAAAAGACCATTAATGGCAACCATAAGTCGCATTTGTGCCTGACCGCCAAGGAGCCACAAATGATTTAAAGACATTTTGTTCGCGACGATTATTAGGAGTTAGCGCCAGGTGAAACTACGTTTTGCACGAGATATACAGACAAAAGTGTGACCATTTTATGTATCTCTATTTTTTTCAGCAGACGCAGCAATTCCAAAGACCGGGGTTAGGTTCGAAGCCTCCCTGGAGTAAGTGAACGAGGGACAATCCCTCCGCAAGGAGCTACTCCTGTAAATGTTTGAACGATCTGCGAGATTTTGAGGCAAAACCCCGGATCTTTCCAAAACGGCCAAAACGTTGATTTCCTTAAATACATACAAACAAAACCTTCCCTAAATATTATTTTTTTAAATAGAAAAATTAAGCTTTTTAAGGTAAGAACACCGGCGTACGCCCACGCCGCCGCCGCCGATAAAGTGATCGGCGTAAACCTCTAATTCTTATTAAAAATAAATTTTTACAAAAAATTAATAACAAACATTTCTTCTTTTTTGTAGAACAGTGCTTTAGTTCGAAAGTAAAATTTCAAAATGGGTTCCAATCATATAACGGATGTATTGGTTTCTCACGAGTATATGGCATTGGAACAGCAGCAACAGCACCAAATGCACCTGCATCAATTAAATCCCAACACTAACTCAGATAATCCCCGATCACCTATTGACCTACAAGAGGGAGCATCGCGCCCAGTACGTAGAGCCAGCCAAAGGACAACACAGGTAGTTATTTCAAATTTTAACATAAAATTTACTTCTGCTTTAATTGCATAGCATTTTATCGGTATAAGTCACAGATCCGGACCCATCACGATTGCCGTCTGCCAATTAAAGTAACGGTCGACCTACTAATAAAGTCTAATATGTTGTGCGAATGCGCAGAAACCTCTTTCATCTTGGGTATTTTCGAATCGAATTTTTTTCGGGCGTTACTCCCTTCAGCCAGTAACTTCAGCTCCTCGCTCTCAGGTCGATCGGCCTCACGTATCTTTCTTTTAGCTGGGGGTGTCTCTTCCCTCTGTGTCATAATAATGCCCTTATACAAAACATTTATCACTGAGGCTTATCGTCTTTCTGCTGTGACCTCTGTACGTGTCCAGAGCGCAAGAACGCGGAACTAAGAGTAGAGAACGAGCAAGTTCGCGCCTGTCATCAGCATGGCCTCAACAAAACTCCATAGCACCACCACCGCGCTAAATGCCATCAGCACCCAGATAAATTGCGGTTTAAATCAAAACCCCCACCATAGAACAGTACTCGTAGCGCTAGACCTATCAAAACCTCTTATACGGCCAACCATGGCACGTTACTGCAAGACCTGGAAGGGTCTACCCTTCCCCCATGTCTTGAAAGGTGGACCGCAAATTATCTGTGTGGTCGGCTGGCATCGGTGCAATTTAGAAACGAAACATCAAAACCAAGAAGAATTAAACAAGGGGTGCCACAGGGTGGTGTCCTTTCCCCACTTTTGTTTACTTTCTACATATCTAAGCTACCTTCACCACCAGAAAGAGTCACTATCGTTTCATACGCCGATGACTGCACAATAATGGCCACAGGCCCAGGCCCAAATATCGATGACCTCTGCAACAGAATAAACGGCTACCTCCCTGATCTCTCCAGTTTTTTCGCCTCGCGAAACCTGGCATTATCACCGACTAAATCTTCCGCGACCTTATTTACAACATGGACGTCCCAAATGTCGACAACTTTGAAAATCCACGTCGATGGCACTACGCTACCGACTGACCTACACCCCAAAATCTTGGGTGTGACGTTTGATAAGGATCTAAATTTTGGTGAGCACGCAGCCGCAATTGTTCCGAAAATCCATAGCCGTAATAAAATCCTCAAATTCCTTGCTGGCATTACCTGGGGAAAAGATAAAGAAACGCTCATTACTACATACAAACGTGCTACGCGTCACCCATATGGTCGCCAAGCCTAAAAATTACCCACTGGAAGAAGCTACAGGCCTGCCAAAATACTGCTCTCAGAATCGCCACGGGCTATCTTTTGATGTCCCCAGAACACCATCTACATAATGAGGCGAGAATACTCCCCATCAGGGAGAGAAATGAGATGCTAACCAAACAGTTCCTGTTGAATACCCAGAAACCTGGGCATCCAAACAGACATATGATTGATGAGCCAACACCGCCTAGGAGCTTAAGGAGTCATCTCCGTAAGCATTTTCAGGAAATACGGCACCTGAGAACCCAGCCGTATGAAGCAAAAAAACACAAGCAGGTCCTTGCTGAACTCCACAAACAGGCGTCGGGCCTTTATGCCGGGAATTGCCCGGTGAATCCAGTACTCAAAGAAAAGTACCCAAAACTTGTGGAAGAGGAACGCATACTCCCCAGGGAAAGGCGTGTCACTCTTGCTCAACTTCTTTCTGGATACTGTAACAGGTTAAACTCTTACCTATCCAGAATCAACCTCGACATACACTAACACCCCTTTCATTATGGTCCACCCCTGTTGAAACAGCAAGTTTCCTTGGACTCCCGTTAGAGGACATTGATGACAATTTGTGGTCGGTCGCGGCTGTTAGGTGGGGCGAAGCTCTGCTACAACAACAACAACAACAGCAAGTTCGCGCGACTGGGACTTCCGATCCCATCCCACAACAGAAAGATTGCTATGGTCCATTAACCCGAGATGGCCATTGTACATACTCTTGTAACAGACAAATTGATGATGAGCTTTAAGGCTTTCGCATAGTTCCCTAGATAAAACGCGGTAGAGGAGACTGATAAAGGAAACTGTTTCCGCGATAATTGAGACGGTTTGAAGGATCGCCTATTTTATCGATTGGTCGAATCACTTGATCAATCACCCAACTCTCAAGCCTACAGCCCTCGGCTTTCTTATCCTTTCTTTCGGTGCTTACAAGCACAGTTGTTGCTTCGATGGCCTCCTGGACGCACGTGCATGATATTTATTTGTAAATGTAAATATGAATATAAGTTTCCAAACGAAATCGAATTTTTGGCCACATGTTATTGTTGTTGTGCCAACAATCACATTCAATGGGTACCACTCACAAATCGGCATCAAAGTCCTTTCACGGAAGTCCAAGGAAACTAGGGGTTAAAACAGGGGTCGACCATAGGTAAGCTACTATTGCAAGCATAGGTTCCACATTACAATTCGCATAGGGCCTGCTTATGTTTGTCTGGATCATAAGGCTGTGTAGACAGGTTCCGGACCTAATCATTGTGCTTATGAAGATTTTTTCTTATTCCTCTTGGAGCCGGATCCCGAACCGCATATTTCGGGCTAAGGTTCGGTGGAATCCGAGTCCAAACTAGTCGGTAAACGAAATCGAAGCAAATATTCGTTCGAACTTTATATGATATATGCTTTTCGGTACACCTTTTTTGGGGGCAATTCGGTAGAGCCGAAAGAAAAAAATGTTTACATACTGAAAAGAAATGTATAATAAATAAAAAGTCTTTGAAATAACTTTTCGAGAAATCTTTTAATAATGTGCGTTTGTAAAAAAACATAATGTTAAGCAACCATTTTATGTTTTCCAAAACATTACAAGATACAAGTTAATCATTATAGAAATTCCAATAGATTCCCAATCCGAAAAATGTTCCCAACTGCTAGGTAAACGAACCCAGCTCGAATCTTCGTTCGGAATCTTATGTGCATGTTTGTATTGGGATACAAGCATAGGGATCTGATAATAAAATTTTTCTTTTATTGTGGTTAAACATTAAACATGCATGGGGGTTGAAATTAAAAATATGAAATGTATGTACATATGTAGTTAATATCTTGAAGTTGTCCAGTATTACATAAATCAAAGCGTTCTCATTTCTTTCTTCTCATTTCAGTTAAGCAATAATAATTATGAGATGGAAATGACAGACTCAAGTTCACAAAGCGATGACACAAGTGGGGGTGGCGGTAGTAGTAATGGTGGCAGTGCACGACCATCAAGCCGCGCCAGGAACTCTTTGTCAGGCTCCACACAAAGCCGCCGCAGGAAAGGTGTCCTTAACGCAAAGGAGCGTAATCTTCGAAGATTGGAATCAAATGAGCGCGAACGCATGAGAATGCACAGCTTAAATGATGCTTTTCAGGTACTAATTGTGTGTGTGTGGGTGCATGGGCATTTGTGCTCGGCAGGATCAGCTGAAACTAGTCACAGAGAATACCAGTTCACAAGTAGAATTTTTTTCAATGAAATCGAACTATCCAAAACAGTACGGCCTTCTAATAAATCAAAGTTTTAGTGTGCTAGAGTGGCGAAAGTCAGCTCAAGCATTCTAATCTCTGCCAATTTCTGTATCTTCTTTTGCTGCACGTTGTCCGTAGAAGGCAAAATTTCTGCTTTAAACGATACTCAGTTTTATACCAAACAGAGCATATAGTAGGAACATAAGGCTACGGAAACCAAACTGTGGCAACAACATCAGGGAAGAAGCAATGGAAAATTAAAGCACCCAGCCTTCACTAACTTTTTGGTTTCATTGTTATTTTGTTTTATTTGTCATAAGCTGAGAAGTATCGACGTTATAAAATATGGGAACAATGGGTGCTTTCGGCGAATAAAGTGTTGATAAATTGTTGAATGAGAATTTTCTTAACGCACCGTTGAGTATTTTTGATACACTCAACGGTTGGGATCTTACGTCAAATTACTTACTTACTTAATTGGCGCTCAACCGTTTTATCGGTTATGGCCGTCCAACAAGGCGCTGCTTTGTTGGGTTAACTCCTCTGTTTCTATATGCGGGTTCCGATAAAAAAACTTTCTTAGCTGGAGCGTCATCTTTCATTCGCAGAACATGGCCTAGCCAGCATAGCTGCTGCGTTTTTATTCGCTAGAATATGTTGATGTGTGCGTAAAGCTCGTACAGCTCATCATTAAATCTTCTTCGGTACTCGCCATCGCCAACCCGTAGAGGCCCGTAAATTTTTCGAAGAACTTTTCTCTCGAACACTCCCCGAGCCGATTCAGCAGATGTTATCATGGCCCATGCTTCTGCATGGCTTGTAGAGCAATTTTCATTTGACGAGAGAGGACTTTACTTTTCAATTTACTTTACTACCTAGTTTAAAGTAGCATTTATTCGGAAGAGTGATTCTTCCCTGAAATTTTAGAGTAGATGTTAGTGCTGGTTCCCAAATAAACGAAGTATTTTAGTTATTGTTTCGAAGTTGTTTCGCAAAATGCGCTGACTCTTTGCTCGATGACAGCAGGTACTTCGTTGTGTCCTCATTTGATATCAAGCCCATCTTTTCGCTTCTTTTTCCATTTTAGAGTAAGCAGAACTTACGTCGCGGGTATTCAGGCCAAAAATATCAATGTCATCATCATAAGTCAGTAATTGCACGCTTTTATTATATTATTCCAAACAGAGCGATTAAGTTCTTACGTCAAATTCCTGCGCATATTTTCGCTACATTAGCTGAATGTGTTTATTCGTCTATCTGACAGTTCTTTGACGTTTTAAAGTGTTGGCTTTGTATACAATGGGCCTCGTGCATAAAAAGCGAGGACTTGACTTTCTGAATTCAAGCTGGGAATTTTGTTTCTGTAGCAAAAACAAGCAACCCACCTTTTACTTGAGAATGTTCGCATTTTAAGCATAAGGCCCAATTTTTCCTCTTTATATTATAGTGAAGTGTGAAAATTATTCAAGAAGTCCTCCTTAAAATTTAAGGATAATTATTTCATTTGGCAGTTGGCTGAACTCGCCGTTCAGAGAACAAATTTTCTTTCATTCAACTGTCGGAGACATGTTTGCAGCGTATCAACAACGATGGTGTTCGCTAAAAGCGCCCAATGTGCCTCGTGCATAAAAATTATTTGCCAGACTAGATTTTTTTGAGTAAAAGGTGGGTATTTTGTTTCTGTGGAAAAAATAAACAAGAAATTAAGTTATATACGGATTGCGGTTCAATACATCAACGATGATTAATTTCCTGCTGGGTCTTTATGAATTGACTGAAAGACTTCAATAACAGTATTTGCATGCGTACTTATTCCCTTGTATAAAGTCTGATAGGTCAAGGATACCATTATTAAGGCTGGCTTACATAAAACTTTGCTCACCTCCTTTGACAAAAGTAACATCAACAACTTTACTAAGAACTTTAGATGAATGATAAAACGAACATATTTCGGTTGATAGTTTCATATTTTTTAACTTTAAAGACGAAATATTAGTGGCAATATATTGCAAACAACCTCAAAAAACGTTGGCTAGGTTATGAGATCACATGGGAAGCAACAACAAAAAATAAGTAACCTCGTTGATATAAGCGGTTTGAATTGAAGGTGCTAACCAGATGTCCAGGGTTGTGTAGCGTTTTAATGCTTAAAGTCAGTCCTATTGTGAGTGGGGCACTGGAAAGAGCTTCAAACCATTGTGAATTCATACAAGTAGCGAATGCTTGAAAAAATGTTCACAGTAGTACATTAACAGCCTCGATAACCTGTTAAATCGACGTTCGATTACTTAAATTAGTTGCTTAATAGTGTTTTCAAACATTTTCGTAAATGGCTAAAAAGCTAACAACGTATTGCATTATTTACATGTTTTAAAATATTTGCTAAGCTGGCTGCTTATGTTTTCTCTATTAGCTCGATTTAAATATAAATGAATATTAAAAGTAAAGTTCGTTAGAAACACAAATAGGCAATTCATGGAAATTCAATTTATTTACCGAGAGCAAACAAACAAACCTTTATTCCATCATCGCATTCATGACAGCCATTCTGCGTGTCAACCTTATTTGACAGGTGGTATGGCAATGGAGGGAAAAAAAGATTATTCACTTGTAGGAATTCACAATGCTTCAAACATTCCCACTTAAAGTCAAATCACTGGAAATTTCTGACAAACATGACGGGAAAAAAACAAAAAAAAGTTACCAAACAAAAATTACATACAAAAATCATTGTTAATTTGCTTTATAAACCTGCTCCTGAGGTAGGTGCTTCAACTGTAAATTTAAGGCTGGAGATATTTCTTGGAATTGTTTTTTTTTTTTATCTGCCTATTGATAAAGGACTCAACGTTCGATTCGAGCTCAAGGCCAGAACAATAATTTTTTTTATGATAACACTGGTTTACAGCCAATATGCACTAGAGACGCCATTATGAAATTCCTATGTAAAATTACCCCCTGATTCCGAAAATCAAGGTTATTTTTAATTCTATAGTAACGTTTTGAGATATTTACGAATAAATTAAAAAATTGAGTACACTTAATCATATATATCTTAAGGACGAACTGAGCAATTCCAAAACGGGTTGAAGCTTTTAAAAGGTAATAAAATTTAAATTTTTATAAACTGTACATACAACACTTTTTGCTAGGCCCTGCAGATTCAAAGATGATGAAAAATAATTACAGATTTTTTCAATTTTTTTTGTAAAAATATAAAAAAATGTGTACTTGCTAAAAAGGATCTCGAAAACTTTTTATTTTTTTGCAGACTTTTTTTCTTTCTCTAAGCTTTGTTTTATTACAAAAAAAATACCTTTCATTCAACAAAATCGATGAACTAATACAAAAGTTATAAGCATTCAAATAAATATAAAGTAAAACTTAAGTACCCTACAAATAATAGCATATGTACATATGATTCTGTCTTAACTCTATGATCTTATTTTATAATCGAAAAAGTTATGTGTCTTGTTTTGATGCTTATTTAGATTAGGATCGGTTTCTCTTATGAGAAACCAACAGTAGTCACCCATCATAGCGACATCCCAGAATCCTTGATACCGACTTTCAATCATTTTCATTTGCTGGTGAAACCTTTCGCCATGCTCGTCACTGTCGTCGCCAAGGTTTTGCGGAAAAAAATTTAAATGGGAGTGTAGAAAATGAATTTTGAAAACATATTTACTCCTGAAAGAAAACAAAAAAGTAAATTAGATAAATACACAAATGACACATTAGTATATAATTTTCTTAGGCTGGATTTATCTTTCAATTCAGAACAAATTTTTTGTTTCCATTTTTCTCGTTCTTGTTTATTTGGAACTGGGGCCGTATTACGTGTTACGATCCGTGATCGAAACTTATTTTTTAAATCACAATAGCTCTTGAAAGGTGGATCGGATTAATGGCATATTTGCACTAGCGACAAATAGTACTCGTTATATCCATTCTTTATTATAATTTTTAAAAAAAGTTTGACAGTTGTATAATTATTGCTTGAGTGAAAATGGTTTTCAGTCACTGATCGTAACACGTCATACGGGCCCTGAATTCAGATTTAGGGCTATATTTGCTCATGTAAATTTAAAAATTTTCATACAAATGTTTCGTTTATCGAACAGATGGGTTTTAAAGTTAACTGGGAAAACGGTCTTAAATATGTTTTTTTATTTACCCATTTCCGCATAGTTTTTGATTAAGTCGTTCACTATCATCTCGTAGTTAGGACTTTTGTGTTTGCCTATAAAAGAAGTAACGACCTTTTCAAAAGAATCCCACGCTGCTGCCTCCACTGGTTATTGGTCATCATTTTTCTTATTTGCGGTCCCACAAAAATTCCTTCCTTTATTTTTGCTTCTGAAGTCTCTGGAAAGATTATCTTCAAATGATGAAAAGCTTCGCCTTCTTTGCCCAAAGCCTTGACAAAGTTTTTGATAAGGCCGAGCTTAATGTGGAGGGGAGGTAGAATTATTTTTTCCTTCTTTATAAGTGGGAAGTATTTTATGTTATCCACCCCAACTTGAAACTCGATTCGTTCTGGCCAATCCTTTATGATGTAGTGGTCTTGACGAGCTCGGTTATCCCATTTGCATAAAAAGCAACAGTATTTTGTGTATTCACTTTGTAGACCACATCGCATTCCAACGACTTTTAGACCGGCACATATTTTCCAATCATGTTCTTCGTATTTGATTAATTTGAGCAATTTTTGCATTATCTCATACGTTTCCTTCGTATTTACTGCATGCGCGATCGGGATAGATGGCTTTTGGTTGCCAATATGCAATAATACGGCCTTTAAACTTAATTTATTGCCGTCTGTTAACAATCGCCACTCTTTTGAATCATATGGTTCACCAAACTGTTTGAATAGACCAGCAATGTCTTTGCAGTAACAAACACAGTTCTGCTTCGTATAGTACTTGGAAAATTGTTCGTGGCGAGTTCTATAATATGTTACCTTAACATCGGATGAAACAAATTTAAATTGTTGCATACGAGAGGTGTGTAGTCCGGCCTTTTCCTTTGACATTCCAAATCCCTTATCCAATCTTTGAGTTGTGCTTGTGACAGAGTTTCTTTCGTTTTCCGTTTGAAATCCAGTACAACATGATGCCGCGTAATCAGATATTGCTGTTGACAATGAAACTGGAGCCGGAACTAAAGTTAAATTTGATTCTGGCAATGTAGCTTCCGTTGAATTTAGTTCTGGCAATGACACTGTAAATACGCTCGCATAGGTTACTTTTCTTGACTTTCCAACCCCAAGTACTTTTGTAGTACAAATATAGCAGTCCGTTGAATGGCAAGTTAGTTCCCTCCACTTCATTGGTGTAATAAATTTCATATGTCGCCTAAACAGATAGTTTCAGAAGTTAGTCAGCTATGCATTAAATGGGAGCAAATTCCTAATTTTTTCAACGCACCTTTTTGTTCCGGTTTCCGAAAAAATCAATTCCACTCGACATGTGGTGCACACAGTATTCAGTGTCCATGGTTTTTAAGCTCAATTCCAAAATACTTATAGTATGTAACTTTCAAAGGATTTGAAAACACACGTCGCATCCTTTTAACTATAAATTGACCGCAGATGAAACAGATCATATCAGGATCATTTTTACACTCAAACTCTCGCCCCTTTTATTCTTATTATATTTTTAAGTAAATGACGGGTTATAAACTGCGATTATAAACTGAACAGTATCCGGCGAGCCTTGCAGATATTATGAAGGAACAAGGCGCATGTACTATTATTTATACTTAGATCAAGTAAAAATGCAAGCCAACCTAGACAAGAAGGCTCCCTAGTTCTACAAAGAAAAACCCACCTGCCTTAAAAATATTGTTACGAATTTTAGCAGCACTGAGCGATGCTATCGTATCTAAGCCGATGCTAAGCAGTGACGTGAATGCACATCAATAATTCAATCATTATGTATCTACATAAACGACACAATAACTGCGTCTACATATATGTACCATGTACGTATACGAGCAGCGGAGAGTCAATGCACAAACACATGCATATATCCGAGATACTCCTATAAGTATGCAATGAGAAAAACTATAAAATTGTGCAATTGTAGTTACAGCTGAGAAGTTTGAGAGCTGTTGGACTAGAAGGATTCTGGAAGCGCCTAGAATATGCGAAGGTTGAAATCAAAGAGTATAAAAGGCGACAATTGTAGAGGCGCTGAAATTCAGTTTGATTTGAGTTGTCAAGAAGTTACGACTAAGACGATATCTAGCGAGCAATAGCAGTATTATTTTGAAAGTCAGTTTCATTTAAGCTATCAGTTTGGCCATTTTTCCATATTCAATATTGTAGTTATTTATTCAACAGTTTAGCGATACGAACCTAGCAAAAGGGCAAATAAGAGGATTTGCAAGTAAATTCGTTACAATTGGTGTCAGAAGAGGAATTGTTGAATAAATTCCAGAGGACAACAAGGACATGGCAAAGTTCAGTGAATTGAAGATCCAGCAACTAAAGAAGGAGTTGGAGAGCCGTGGATTGAATACAAGCGGCGTTAAACTTGAACTTCAGGCACGGCTACCGTGGTGTGATGGTAGCGTGCTCCGCCTACCACACCGGATGCCCTGGGTTCAAACCCCGGGCAAAGCAACATCAAAAATTTTAGAAATAAGGTTTTTCAATTAGAAGAAAATTTTTCTAAGCGGGGTCGCCCCTCGGCAGTGTTTGGCAAGCGCTCCGGGTGTATTTCTGCCATGAAAAGCTCTCAGTGAAAACTCATCTGCCTTGCAGATGCCGTCCAGAGTCGGCATAAAATCATGTAGGTCCCGTCCGGCCAATTTGTAGGGAAAATCAAGAGGAGCACGACGCAAATTGGAAGAGAAGCTCGGCCTTAGATCTCTTCGGAGGTTATCGCGCCTTATATTTATTTTATTTATCTGCTCAAACATCGACAGTGTCATCTCAACTGGCAGAACAGCATACATATATGGAATCGCAGGAGAACCGTATAACATCCAAGATGGAAGAACAGAAGACGCGTATGTCAGAAATGTCGTCACAAATGTCATCACAACTGGAAGAGCAGAAGACATATATGGCATCACAACTAGAATCGCAGGAGAATCGTATAACAGCGAAGATTGAATCACAGTAGACACGTTTTTTCGAAATGTCGTCACAAATAACATCCAGGATTGAAACACAGGAGGCACGTATATCCGAAATGTCGTCACAAATAGCATCCAGGATTGAAGCACAGGAGGCACGTATATCCGAAATGTCGGGACAAATTTCAGCACAGGTATCATCGCAGATATCTGTACAACTAGAAGCCCGTATGGACGAAAAAATAATGCAGTTTGAGAACAAAATCGAGGCTGAGGTAGATGTTTTAAAAGGTCGTATACAGGAGCTGCAACTAAATCGCCCAGTTATTTCAGCAAGCAATACGAAGGTAAAAACACTATCCTTTGACGGTTCTGTTCCTTTCCAGGTCTTTAAGCTACAGTTTGAGAAGACCACAGCAGTGAACAACTGGAATGCGGAAGATAAAGTTGCCGCACTCTTCGTAGCATTGAAATGACCAGCTGCCGAAATCTTACACACTATTCCAGAGTACGAACGGAACAGCTATGACGCATTGATGGCTACTGTGGAACGGCGATACGGAAGCGAACACAGGAAACAAATATTTCAAATAGAATTGCAAAACCGTCACCAAAGAGCTAATGAGACTTTGCAGGAGTTTGCCTCGGATGTTGAAAGGTTGGCTCATCTCGCAAATGCGGACGCACCCGTGGAATACACCGAGAGGGTAAAAATCCAGAGTTTTATAAATGGCATACGGGACGTGGAAACGAAGCGAGCTACATACGCAAGCCCAAAGCAAACATTTGCTGAAACGGTATCACATGCATTGACTCAGGAAACGGCCTCACTATTGAGTAAACCAGCATACAAAGCTCATCGTGTGGAAGTGGAAAGACCAGATTGGGTAGAAATTTTGGAAGCACGGAAGGGATCACAACAGAAAAATGCCGGAGTTATTAAATGTTTCAAGTGCGGTAACCCAGGTCATATTGCACGACATTGCAGCACCGGTCCCAATAGCTCCAACAATCTGGGTGGCCGTAAACGCAGAGCTGAAGGAGATGAGCAAATCTCCAAGTCCACTCAATCGGTAAACTAAAGCGAGTCAGCCACAAGGGGCGAGAGCTGGCTCCCTCAATTGAATGCCCCATAATATCTATCTCACAAATTGGAAGAAGGTCAAACAATCTTACTGTCGGAGGACATGTGGATGGAAAGGAACGTTTACTGACTGTGGATACGGGTGCATCTCATTCCATCATTCCAGCGGATTTAGTCAACAAGAAGATAAGACCATTGCATGGAGCAAGATTGCGTACAGCCACTGGAGAGGACACCCAGGTAATTGGAGAAGTAGAATGTGAAGTAGCAATTGGGAACGTCGCGGTATTACACAATTTTATAGTGGCAGGTATTGTTGATGAAATCATAATTGGAATGGACTTCTTAATCAACCAAGGCATCAAAATCGATATGCAAAGCAAGAAGATGCGATATAAGAACATGGATGTGCCACTTAATTTCGGCTACGAGAGAGGCTACAGCAGTAAACGAGTACTGGTGGGAGAGAGTCAGCAAATACCACCAAAATCCGAAGCAGTCATCTGGGCAAAGGTTGATGGAGATTGTGGGACAAACAAATTGTGGGTTGTCGAAGCAGCAAACAAATCAGCACCGAACATACTTGTAGGAAAAACCCTGGCTATGACAAGACAAGATGGACGTATTCCGGTAAGAGTACTCAATGAGTTCAAGTCACCACTCAAACTGACCAAAGGAGCTATTTTGGGAAGATGCCAAGAGGCTGAAGTAATTATTAACAGTGAACAGCTCCAGGAACACGTTTCATCTAGTAACACTGATCTTTCAAATGACATCACGGAATGGACGGAGGGGCTAGAGGAAGATTATCAGAGTAAGGCAAAGCAACTGCTCCTAAAGTACGCAAACGTATTTGACCAGGATGGTTCCAAACCAGGCCGCACCAATGTTGTGAAACATCAAATTGACACTGGAGACGCGAGGCCGATACGTCAAGCTCCACGTAGTGTTCCACTGGCGAAGCGGGAAGTGGTGAGTCAAATTATACAAGAAATGAGCGACAGCGGCGTCATCGAACCATCAGTTAGTCCCTGGAGCTCACCGGTAGTACTTGTAAAGAAGAAGGATGGAAAAATGAGGTTTTGCGTGGACTACCGGAAGTTGAATGACGTTACGAAAAAGGATAGCTACCCATTGCCAAGAATTGACGACACTCTGGACTCGCTCTCTGGTACGAAATGGTTTTCCACACTGGACTTGAAAAGCGGCTATTGGCAAGTGGAGGTGAAGGAGGAAGGCAAAGAGAAAACAGCCTTCAGCGTCGGAGATGGTCTTTGGCAATTTACAGTAATGCCCTTTGGACTATGTAATGCACCAGCTACTTTCGAGAGACTCATGGATCAGGTATTGAAAGGACTACATTAGAAAACAAGCTTGGTGTACCTGGACAAAATCATCGTATTGGGCAAGAACTTTGATGAGCATCTTAAAAACTTAGATGAAGTTTTCCAGAGAATAGCTGGCGCTGGTCTGAAGTTAAGTCCCAAAAAGTGTGCGCTGTTTAAAAAGGAAGTACATTATTTGGGTCACAAGGTAACGACAGAAGGTATCCGTACAGCGAATGAAAAGATAGAGGCAGTAAAGGATTGGCCAAGACTACAGAATCTGCATGAATTGAGAAGTTTCCTTGGGCTGTGCACATATTACCGCCGATTTGTAACAAATTTTGCTAGCGTAGCCCATAGTCTCCAAGAGCTAACAAGAAAAAATAAATCTTTTGCATAGCAAAGAAGCAGGAAGTAGCTTTCCAAGCATTGAAAGAGCGTTTGTGCACTGCCGCAATGTTGGCATATCCAATTCCAGGAGCAACGTGTATTCTAGATACAGATTCGAGCGGATATGCTATGGGAGGCGTTTTATCACAATTGGTCGATGGACAGGAGAAGGTAGTTGCATATTACAGCCGTTCGATTGGAAAACCAGAGAGGAACTACTGCGTTACGCGGAGAGAGCTGTTGGCATTGGTAGAGTGCATTAAACATTTTCACAAATACCTCTACGGCCAGCGATTCCGTGTCAGGACAGATCACGCAACTTTAAAATGGCTTCTGCAGTTCCGTAATCCGGAAGGACAGTTGGCACGGTGGATCGAGCGACTACAAAGTTATGACTTTTCCATTGAGCATCGAAAAGGTAGTACCCATGGAAATGCCGATGCAATGTCACGAAGACCATGTAATTTGAAATGCAAGCACGGTTCAAATCCGAGGCTAAAGAAGACATTATAGATGTCCGGCTAATGACTATAACATGTACAGATGAATGGGACAAGGAACAGCTAAAGAAGTGTCAGCTAGAAGATACAGATCTGTCACGTGTTATGCAAGGGGTCGAACGAAACGAAAGACCAAACAGAGAAGAGATGTCAGCAGAGAGTCCCATTGCGAAGTCAAATTGGGCACAGTGGAACAGTTTAGAATTGATATCCGGTTGCCTTCATCGAGTATGGGAGAGTGAGGATGGTAAATGCAAGAAGAAACTGATAATTGTTCCCAGAAAGGGGATTCCTGACGTGCTCAGCGAGCTGCATAATGGTCCAAGCGGAGGTCATCTTGGAATCCCGAAGACACTCAAGAAGATTAAACAAAGATTCTATTGGGTTGGTTGCCGTCAGCCGGTCGCTGAGAGGATTGCGAACTGCGAGGTTTGCAGCAGAGCGAAAGGGCCCATAACCCGAAGTCATGGCCAGATGAAGCAATATAACTCAGGTGCGCCGTTTGAAAGGATCGCTATGGATGTCACCGGTCCATTTCCTACTAGCAACGGCGGAAACAAATATGTACTGGTAGTTATGGATTATTTCAGCAAGTGGCCAGAGGTATACCCAATCCCAAATCAAGAAGCGGAAACGGTAGCAGAAGTGTTTATAAACAATTGGGTTGCAAGGTATGGTGTACCAATGGAGTTACATTCTGACCAAGGCAGGAATTTCGAATCAGCTGTGTTCCAGGAAATGTCTAAATCATTGGGCATTCGGAAAACATGGACAATTGTATTGCATCCTCAATCCGATGGTATGGTAGAACGATTCAATAGAACATTGGAGGAGCACTTAAGGAAAGTAGTAGACAAGTACCATAAAGAGTGGGATACCGCATACCATTATTCTTGATGGCTTACCGATCAGCAGTGAATGAGACAACGGGCCAAACCCCTGCAAAAGTAAACACATATGTACCATGTACGTATACGAGCAGCGGAGAGTCAATGCACAAACGCATGCATATATCTGAGATACTCCTATAAGTATGCAATGAGAAAAACTATAAAATTGTGCAATTGTAGTTACAGCTGAGAAGTTTGAGAGCTACTGGACTAGTAGATTCTGGAAGCGCCTAGAAGATGTATAAAATTGTGCAATTGTAGGTACAGCTGAGAAGTTTGAGAGCTGCTGGACTAGTAGATTCTGGAAGCGCCTAGAAGATGCGAAGGTTGAAATCAAAGAGTATAAAAGGCGACAATTGTAGAGGCGCTGGAATTCAGTTTGATTTGAGTTGTCAAGCAGTTACGACTAAGACGAGCAATAGCAGTATTATTTTGAAAGTCAGTTTCATTTAAGCTATCAGTTTGGTTATTAAGCTATTCGTTGCACAGTTTGAGTGTTATTGTGAAGTATTTTAATAAAGGCCATTTTTCCATTATTCAGTATTGGAGTTACTTATTAAACAGTTTAGCGATACGAACCTAGCAAAAGGGCAAATAAGAGGATTTGCAAGTAAATTCGTTACAATATGCTCTTGCTTGAAATGTACCTGGTTTTGAGAAGACACTAACAGTTCTTTGTATCTAATGACCCTTTGAAAATCTACCTGCTAACTAACTGATGTACGAATACTAACACATATATGACCTGGAATCATGAAACGACCCTATTGTGCGAAAACAAGTTTTCGAGAAAAACACATTTAAAGTCTTTTTTTAGCTTGAATCTGTGAAGTGGCCGGCCGTTGTGAACGAATTTTGTAATTACAATTTAAGTAACTTCCCGATAAGCTGCAAGCTTGAAACTTGGAATATAGTTCGGAACTCGGTGACAATTCAATAATAAGAAAAAATCTCCGATAGGTGGCGCATGGATCGAAATATTTCAAAAAATCGTATTTGGGGTCCGATTTGGCTTTAAATGCGATTTGTGAAAAAACTAAGAAAGATAGAAAACTGCAATTGTTCCATTAGAAAGAGTGATAAATTTCCTATAAGAATCACTCAAAAAGTGAACAACGGTATTTTTGCACAATAGGGTCGTTTCAAAATTCCAGTAAGGTACTTAATTATTAAATGGATATATTTACTTGAACGCTTATAACTTTTGTATTAGTCCATCGATTTTGTTCAATGAAAGCTTATTTTTTTTTGTAATAAAACAGAGTTTAGAGAGAAAAAATCTGCAAAAAAATAAAAAGTTTTCGAGATCCTTCCTCGCAAAGTACCAATTTTTTTATATTTTTACAAAAAAAATTTAAAAAATCCGTAATAATTGTTCGTTATCTTTGAATCTGCAGGGCCTAGCAAAAAGTGCTGTATGCACAGTTTATAGCAAATTTGATTGCCTTTTAGCTTCAATCCGTTTTGGAATTGCTCAATTCGTTCTTGAGATAGATATGATTAAGTGGACCAAATTTTTTTTTTTTTGAAAAAACGGTAATTCGTAAATATCTCAAAAAATTTACCATAGAATTAAAAATAACCTTGATTTTCGGAATCAGGGGGTGATTTTACATAGCAATTTCATATGACGTCTCTGATGCAGAAAAAAAATTGGAATTTGTGATCCACTGTAATTATAATTTTTTTTTTTTTTAATTTTTCTATAAGTGAATATTTTTATTTTGTTTTTGGAATAGTAAGTAGAAAATTTTTCAGACAACCTGCCATAGCTGCGCAGATAGATCCATTTCGAAGGATGCTAAGCCTTCATCATCAGTACGCTTTAGGCACGCTGCGGTAACCATTTAGCTATACAGCGGTAGTTTGTATTTGCAACAGATGGCGCAACGCTGATTAATTATAGTTGGTAAAGAGGAATAGAAGTAGCAATTTATAATTATTTATAGTCGCAGTCTTTGATTAATTAATTTAAATACATAGCTCAGCCTTCATCGCTGTGGGTAAAGTGTGACTGTGCCAACTGGGCTGCTCTATATCAGATAAGCATCAGTGTGGAGGTTGTCATTAAACCTTTATCGCGAAGCTGTCGCTTTGCGTGACCGTCTCCCATTTTCTCTGCAGGGTTATGAAATCTTTACAGGAAATTGGTGACAGTTCCGCCAGTAGGCGTTATGACTAGGCAGAGGAAAGTAATGTTACAACAACAGGGTTATCGTGAACAACATGATGTCCGATCTCAGGAGGCTGTGACCATATATACGGTTACTCACAAAAATAAATACACACTTGGTTTACGCTGAAAAAAACTCAGATGCAGTGGCTCGCAGCTTAATTGATAATTTTCATCTAAAATATCGCAAATTCCCTAACAGAAACCACATTCAAAAAAATTTCAAAAGTTATTCAAAGGTAAGGAGAGTTAATCAACATTTCAAAAATTACCATCAAAATTTTCAAATTTTTTTTTTCAGAATTTCTCGAAAATTTTTGAGTATGCAGTTTTGTAGGATAATAAATTTTAGTATAATAATGAGCAAGTTAGAAATAGCTCAAAATTTTTCCTGAATTTTCAGAATTTTTTTGGCGAGGGTGTTGAGCAATTTCTTCCATACATCGCATGAACAAAAATGCATTTTGTATGTGGGAAATTGCTCAACACCTTCGCCGAAAAAATTCTGAAAATTCAGGAAAAATTTTGAGCTATTTCTAATTTGCTCATTATTATACTAAAATTTATTGGGCTACACAACTGCATATTCAAAAATTTTCTAAAAACTCTGAAAAAAATTTTAAAATTTTGATTGGCATTTCTGAAATTGTGATTAACTCTCCTTACCTTTGAATAATCTTTGACATTTTTTTGAATGTGGTTTCTGTTAGGGAATTTGCGATATTTTAGATGAAAATTATCAATTAAGCTGTGAGCCACTGCATTTGATTTTTTTTTTTTCAGCATAAACCAAGTGTGTACTTATTTTTGTGAGTAACGTATACACAATAAACAAATATTACTATTTTATGAAAGCTGTTGTACCAAAGAACAACTTTATGAATCATGAGAATATATATTACGAGAAAGATGCCCAAGTACCGCCTCAGCGGTACAAAATCAATAATTAGTCTTCTGAGTACTATTTTTATAGAATATGTTTAAATTTATTAAGAAACTAAATTTTTATTTTTCAGTCTCTACGTGAAGTAATTCCTCATGTGGAAATGGAACGTCGACTCTCGAAAATTGAGACCTTAACTTTAGCTAAAAACTATATCATTAATTTGACGCATATTATTCTCTCGAAACGCAATGAGGAACCATCGTTGGATTTAAATGGAGTAATACTGAATGGTGCTACCACAGACATAAGCAATAATGGCGGCCTAGGAGTGGCCGACGTTGGGCTTGGTGTTGGCGTTGGTGTTGGTATAATAAACTTAAATGGTGGCAACAATGCTGGCGGTGGTGGTCCGTGTTACGATGAGGTTCTTGCAAATGGTACAAACTCTTATGATTGTGCTTTAGCGGCTGTGGATGTGGGCAATCATCAACCACGTTTAACAACGGCAACAACAACTATACAAATACAAAATCAAACTCTTAGCCATTTACAACCACAATTGTCACAACATCTTATGCAATCGAATCACAATCAATTGATGTTACAACAACAACCGACAACAGCAACGATGCTACTCAATAATGGTTTTGATACAAATGATAATAACAACAATTATGATGAACCATTTCGAGAATTTATATAAACTTCTACTTAAGTATAAAAAATACAGGGCGTTACTGAATCAATCGTGATGAAGAGAAGAGTACATGGTAGGACAGCGTTCGTATGTACCTAGTGCATATTCCTTGAGGGGTCTGTGGTCGATCGAGTTTTGTACGGAAATGCGAACTAAACGAATGTAAACGCCTTGAAGTTACTCATTTGACAGTGCGCACTTTGGGGTAGATTGAATGTAGTTTAACATAACCCAAAGACAACCTTTTTAATTCCAATATCTAAAAAATAAAAAATATATACATATACTTAGCGCGATTTAGCTCCGACGAGGTTTAGGCCGAGCTTCACTTCCATTTTGCGTCGTGCTCCTTTTTAATTTCCCTTACAAATTGGCGAATGGGACCAAAATGTTTGCACCAGCCGTTCGGAGCAGGTATAAGCAGATAAGTTTTCACTGATAAATGCACTCGGAGTGTTTGCCATAAAACTGCTGAGAGGCAAGTTATTTTTTTAGCTCAGAGTTAACTTAAAAAGTTGGTCAAAAATGTATGAGTTTAATCCATTTGCGAGGTTAAAGCTCTCGCTACCCATACTTTGCTTATACTTGACTTGAGAACTGTCACTTATGGTTATGTTTAATGAGCTTTCCATCTAACTAATTACACAACGCTTGGATATGCTTGACTTGACTTACAAGGCTTTTGAATTTTTAATTTCTTACGTAAGTTCTAGGTAGCTGCGGTATTTTTGGGGTGCCATTTATGCGTTTAACCTTCATTTTGATATTTCTTTAGACAAATTGGCTTCAAATAAATGCCAATATATTTATTTGCCTTTTCTTTTAATTTTGGCAAAATCATCTGAAATGCAGATTGTACGAGCTAAGTGGAGCATAATCAAGGCACGTCAAGCCAAGTCAAGTATAGTTTATGCTATTGTGGCGAATATTAGCAGTTTCGATACAGCTGAAAGAGAAAACCGCCACACATGCATACATGTAGCAAAAAACAGCGCATATTACACATACAAAGGCATAAGAGTTCGGACGTTATAACACATACATGTAAACAGCAGCTAGAAATAAATAAGCAAGTGTTCAAGACGGTTGTTAGCGAAAGATCTGGACCCTGGAAGAAACAGGTGAACGAGGCGAACTAAGAGTAAAAAAGAAGGGCAATCCAAGTGATGATGATCACTCCATTTTAAAAAGTTGTAAGTGTAGTAAGCGAGTAATTTAATTGTGAGGTACTACTACCATAGTAGTGTGGTAAATAAAGAACATTTTGCTATACTAAATTTTTGAGATATTTATTCGACAGTTCAGCTATTCTAACGATAAAAGAAGGTGCATAATAATCAAAAATTTCGCCAAAATTCGCTATAGTAAAATAGGGTGGTTGAATTAAATAGATCTAGTCGACCGGTATATCAGGAAGGCCGAGTTGTAAGCACTAATTAAGTATGGACAAATAGGGTAAATGCACACACAGCCTTCTTTTGTTCGTTTTACATGCATGGAACGTATATGTCCAGCTGACCCCACCCATTAAATATTATAACGTAATGGTTATCGTGCAGAAATTATTGAGTTTATGAGATTTTTAGGTAAAATATATTTTAAATATATACGATATATAGATAAATAAATGCGTATTTAGGCTAAAAAGTTAAAGAAAAAATAAAACAGAATAGAAAAAAATCAATTCAAATTAGTTGGAATTTAAAATAGCAATTTGGATTTTATCTGGTTAAGTCGATTAGAAGTCATTCGACAAGCATAAAAATGTACAATTGGTTGTTTAGAATTGTTTAGAAAAATAAATACATATGTAAGAGCTATCTTATAATACTTAATAAACTATAAAACATACATTTGTACATAGTATATAGCAAATAGATATGTACATAGAGCGATGAATAAGATTACAGTGTTACAAAAAAGACAACAGTGAAAATACCTGGGAGGTGATGCCATTTTTCTTGTACATGTTGAAGATCTAAGAATGACTGCATATAAGGTTTTCCATGGCCACTTCCGAGCCTATAACTTTGTTATATATACATAAATATATGAACTAGAAAAACATAACAATACTTTGAAAATGTTCCAAATGATCACATTTTTCACCTTTTTTCGAGTTTTGTCAACTTCACTATTTTATAAGAAGACTATACCAATCCGGAACTGCAGCGAAACTGGAAATTTATAGTGAGTTCAATGGGTATTCATTTTCTTCTGCCAATTTCACACAGAGGCTTGATGAAATATTTAGTCAAGTTTTCGAATTCTTAATTATCTTATTTCATACTTTACTGAATGCCTAATGTAGTGAAAACTGTGATCTATTTTGCTTTGATTTGTATTTCGGACTTTATTGTCAATGTAAGAAATGACAATTAAAAATAAATGATTTTTAATAATCGGGGATTGCCCATATTGCTTTTTTTTAAATGTATGAAAACATTTATTTGAAGCAATTTTTTAATTTTATAATTTATTTAATAATTTGGGAAAAATTTAAACAACGTGACATCAGGACGGACAAGGCGACAGCTGTTTCGATTTCGGTTGAAATGGTTGTAAACGCATTCAGCTACGTCATGCCTGTTGTGAAGTCTTTCCCAATTGCCTTCTTTATGCATATTTTAATCTTTTACACATTGCATACTTCGTATGCAATTATGTGTTAAAGCTATGCTTGGTACGGCGGTTTTCAAAGAAACTTTGGTTTTTGTTGTTGTTTTCGTTCTATTTATAGAACTACAACGAATTAACCAATTTTGTCTGTTTGTATGATTTTTAATAATCGGGGATTGCCCATATTGCTTTTTTTTAAATGTATGAAAACATTTATTTGAAGCAATTTTTTAATTTTGTAATTTATTTAATAATTTGGGAAAAATTTAAACAACGTGACATCAGGACGGACAAGGCGACAGCTGTTTCGATTATACCTTGTAAATCTCTTCAAAGCCTTTTCTCCCGGGAGTGGGAGTCGAACTCGCACCCCTACGATAGTTGAAATGGTTGTAAACGCATTCAGCTACGTCATGCCTGTTGTGAAGTCTTTCCCAATTGCCTTCTTTATGCATATTTTAATCTTTTACACATTGCATACTTCGTATGCAATTATGTGTTAAAGCTATGCTTGGTACGGCGGTTTTCAAAGAAACTTTGGTTTTTGTTGTTGTTTTCGTTCTATTTATAGAACTACAACGAATTAACCAATTTTGTCTGTTTGTATGATTTTTAATAATCGGGGATTGCCCATATTGCTTTTTTTTTAAATGTATGAAAACATTTATTTGAAGCAATTTTTTAATTTTATAATTTATTTAATAATTTGGGAAAAATTTAAACAACGTGACATCAGGACGGACAAGGCGACAGCTGTTTCGATTATACCTTGTAAATCTCTTCAAAGCCTTTTCTCCCGGGAGTGGGAGTCGAAGAAAGAAGAGATTTACAAGGTATAATCGAAACAGCTGTCGCCTTGTCCGTCCTGATGTCACGTTGTTTAAATTTTTCCCAAATTATTAAATAAATTATAAAATTAAAAAATTGCTTCAAATAAATGTTTTCATACATTTAAAAAAAAGCAATATGGGCAATCCCCGATTATTAAAAATCATACAAACAGACAAAATTGGTTAATTCGTTGTAGTTCTATAAATAGAACGAAAACAACAACAAAAACCAAAGTTTCTTTGAAAACCGCCGTACCAAGCATAGCTTTAACACATAATTGCATACGAAGTATGCAATGTGTAAAAGATTAAAATATGCATAAAGAAGGCAATTGGGAAAGACTTCACAACAGGCATAACGTAGCTGAATGCGTTTACAACCATTTCAACTATCGTAGGGGTGCGAGTTCGACTCCCACTCCCGGGAGAAAAGGCTTTGAAGAGATTTACAAGGTATAATCGAAACAGCTGTCGCCTTGTCCGTCCTGATGTCACGTTGTTTAAATTTTTCCCAAATTATTAAATAAATTATAAAATTAAAAAATTGCTTCAAATAAATGTTTTCATACATTAAAAAAAAGCAATATGGGCAATCCCCGATTATTAAAAATCATACAAACAGACAAAATTGGTTAATTCGTTGTAGTTCTATAAATAGAACGAAAACAACAACAAAAACCAAAGTTTCTTTGAAAACCGCCGTACCAAGCATAGCTTTAACACATAATTGCATACGAAGTATGCAATGTGTAAAAGATTAAAATATGCATAAAGAAGGCAATTGGGAAAGACTTCACAACAGGCATAACGTAGCTGAATGCGTTTACAACCATTTCAACTATCGTAGGGGTGCGAGTTCGACTCCCACTCCCGGGAGAAAAGGCTTTGAAGAGATTTACAAGGTATAATCGAAACAGCTGTCGCCTTGTCCGTCCTGATGTCACGTTGTTTAAATTTTTCCCAAATTATTAAATAAATTATAAAATTAAAAAATTGCTTCAAATAAATGTTTTCATACATTTAAAAAAAAGCAATATGGGCAATCCCCGATTATTAAAAATCATACAAACAGACAAAATTGGTTAATTCGTTGTAGTTCTATAAATAGAACGAAAACAACAACAAAAACCAAAGTTTCTTTGAAAACCGCCGTACCAAGCATAGCTTTAACACATAATTGCATACGAAGTATGCAATGTGTAAAAGATTAAAATATGCATAAAGAAGGCAATTGGGAAAGACTTCACAACAGGCATGACGTAGCTGAATGCGTTTACAACCATTTCAACTATCGTAGGGGTGCGAGTTCGACTCCCACTCCCGGGAGAAAAGGCTTTGAAGAGATTTACAAGGTATAATCGAAACAGCTGTCGCCTTGTCCGTCCTGATGTCACGTTGTTTAAATTTTTCCCAAATTATTAAATAAATTATAAAATTAAAAAATTGCTTCAAATAAATGTTTTCATACATTTAAAAAAAAGCAATATGGGCAATCCCCGATTATTAAAAATCATACAAACAGACAAAATTGGTTAATTCGTTGTAGTTCTATAAATAGAACGAAAACAACAACAAAAACCAAAGTTTCTTTGAAAACCGCCGTACCAAGCATAGCTTTAACACATAATTGCATACGAAGTATGCAATGTGTAAAAGATTAAAATATGCATAAAGAAGGCAATTGGGAAAGACTTCACAACAGGCATGACGTAGCTGAATGCGTTTACAACCATTTCAACTATCGTAGGGGTGCGAGTTCGACTCCCACTCCCGGGAGAAAAGGCTTTGAAGAGATTTACAAGGTATAATCGAAACAGCTGTCGCCTTGTCCGTCCTGATGTCACGTTGTTTAAATTTTTCCCAAATTATTAAATAAATTATAAAATTAAAAAATTGCTTCAAATAAATGTTTTCATACATTTAAAAAAAAGCAATATGGGCAATCCCCGATTATTAAAAATCATACAAACAGACAAAATTGGTTAATTCGTTGTAGTTCTATAAATAGAACGAAAACAACAACAAAAACCAAAGTTTCTTTGAAAACCGCCGTACCAAGCATAGCTTTAACACATAATTGCATACGAAGTATGCAATGTGTAAAAGATTAAAATATGCATAAAGAAGGCAATTGGGAAAGACTTCACAACAGGCATGACGTAGCTGAATGCGTTTACAACCATTTCAACTATCGTAGGGGTGCGAGTTCGACTCCCACTCCCGGGAGAAAAGGCTTTGAAGAGATTTACAAGGTATAATCGAAACAGCTGTCGCCTTGTCCGTCCTGATGTCACGTTGTTTAAATTTTTCCCAAATTATTAAATAAATTATAAAATTAAAAAATTGCTTCAAATAAATGTTTTCATACATTTAAAAAAAAGCAATATGGGCAATCCCCGATTATTAAAAATCATACAAACAGACAAAATTGGTTAATTCGTTGTAGTTCTATAAATAGAACGAAAACAACAACAAAAACCAAAGTTTCTTTGAAAACCGCCGTACCAAGCATAGCTTTAACACATAATTGCATACGAAGTATGCAATGTGTAAAAGATTAAAATATGCATAAAGAAGGCAATTGGGAAAGACTTCACAACAGGCATGACGTAGCTGAATGCGTTTACAACCATTTCAACTATCGTAGGGGCGCGAGTTCGACTCCCACTCCCGGGAGAAAAGGCTTTGAAGAGATTTACAAGGTATAATCGAAACAGCTGTCGCCTTGTCCGTCCTGATGTCACGTTGTTTAAATTTTTCCCAAATTATTAAATAAATTATAAAATTAAAAAATTGCTTCAAATAAATGTTTTCATACATTTAAAAAAAAGCAATATGGGCAATCCCCGATTATTAAAAATCATACAAACAGACAAAATTGGTTAATTCGTTGTAGTTCTATAAATAGAACGAAAACAACAACAAAAACCAAAGTTTCTTTGAAAACCGCCGTACCAAGCATAGCTTTAACACATAATTGCATACGAAGTATGCAATGTGTAAAAGATTAAAATATGCATAAAGAAGGCAATTGGGAAAGACTTCACAACAGGCATGACGTAGCTGAATGCGTTTACAACCATTTCAACTATCGTAGGGGTGCGAGTTCGACTCCCACTCCCGGGAGAAAAGGCTTTGAAGAGATTTACAAGGTATAATCGAAACAGCTGTCGCCTTGTCCGTCCTGATGTCACGTTGTTTAAATTTTTCCCAAATTATTAAATAAATTATAAAATTAAAAAATTGCTTCAAATAAATGTTTTCATACATTTAAAAAAAAGCAATATGGGCAATCCCCGATTATTAAAAATCATACAAACAGACAAAATTGGTTAATTCGTTGTAGTTCTATAAATAGAACGAAAACAACAACAAAAACCAAAGTTTCTTTGAAAACCGCCGTACCAAGCATAGCTTTAACACATAATTGCATACGAAGTATGCAATGTGTAAAAGATTAAAATATGCATAAAGAAGGCAATTGGGAAAGACTTCACAACAGGCATGACGTAGCTGAATGCGTTTACAACCATTTCAACTATCGTAGGGGCGCGAGTTCGACTCCCACTCCCGGGAGAAAAGGCTTTGAAGAGATTTACAAGGTATAATCGAAACAGCTGTCGCCTTGTCCGTCCTGATGTCACGTTGTTTAAATTTTTCCCAAATTATTAAATAAATTATAAAATTAAAAAATTGCTTCAAATAAATGTTTTCATACATTTAAAAAAAAGCAATATGGGCAATCCCCGATTATTAAAAATCATACAAACAGACAAAATTGGTTAATTCGTTGTAGTTCTATAAATAGAACGAAAACAACAACAAAAACCAAAGTTTCTTTGAAAACCGCCGTACCAAGCATAGCTTTAACACATAATTGCATACGAAGTATGCAATGTGTAAAAGATTAAAATATGCATAAAGAAGGCAATTGGGAAAGACTTCACAACAGGCATGACGTAGCTGAATGCGTTTACAACCATTTCAACTATCGTAGGGGTGCGAGTTCGACTCCCACTCCCGGGAGAAAAGGCTTTGAAGAGATTTACAAGGTATAATCGAAACAGCTGTCGCCTTGTCCGTCCTGATGTCACGTTGTTTAAATTTTTCCCAAATTATTAAATAAATTATAAAATTAAAAAATTGCTTCAAATAAATGTTTTCATACATTTAAAAAAAAGCAATATGGGCAATCCCCGATTATTAAAAATCATACAAACAGACAAAATTGGTTAATTCGTTGTAGTTCTATAAATAGAACGAAAACAACAACAAAAACCAAAGTTTCTTTGAAAACCGCCGTACCAAGCATAGCTTTAACACATAATTGCATACGAAGTATGCAATGTGTAAAAGATTAAAATATGCATAAAGAAGGCAATTGGGAAAGACTTCACAACAGGCATGACGTAGCTGAATGCGTTTACAACCATTTCAACTATCGTAGGGGTGCGAGTTCGACTCCCACTCCCGGGAGAAAAGGCTTTGAAGAGATTTACAAGGTATAATCGAAACAGCTGTCGCCTTGTCCGTCCTGATGTCACGTTGTTTAAATTTTTCCCAAATTATTAAATAAATTATAAAAATAAATTATTTTCAATAAATTAGAAAACCAGAAAAATGCAAATTATTATTTTTGTAGTAAGATAATATAGCTTTTTAAATAATATATTAAAGTTGTGTGCAACATCAATGAAGAGTTTCATATGTATTTTATTTTGATTTTCTTTGAAGATTAAGAGGAAAGGTTCGCTATCCATTATAACTATTTTTTTTTATAAAAATCGTATATTTTGTTTTTTTGCTGCTGAAAGATTTTCTTTAATGAAGCAAATGATCCTATGTGAAAAGGAATAATTTATTATTTCACTAAACAAAAATGTGACTCCATACAGTTTCTGTGTGAAGTTGGTATTATTGATGTATGTTGAAACTGACTGAGTTATTAAAATTGTCATGAAGACAAAATTTGAAAAAAAAATTATGAGTTTAAGCCCTTATTGCTTTAAATGCTTGAAAACATTTATTTGAAGCAATTTTTAATTTATAATGTCTTAAGGCATGACGTGGCTGAATGCGTTTGTAACACTTCAACCATCGTAGGAGTGCGTGTTCAAGTCCCACTCCCGGCAAAAAAGGCTTTAAAGAGATTTACAAGGTATAATCGAAAGAGCTGTCGCCTTGTCCGTCCTGATGTCACGTTGTTTAAATTTTTCCCAAATTATTAAATAAAAAAAATTTTTGTTACTAATTTACTTTTTACATTTTAAAATTTTAATGAGTTATAAACGTCTTTAACAATAATTTGATGTTATTAAATTATCAGTATTTGTTATGACAGAAAAACTGAAAAGAAAAATTTTCTTTGTATTATTAGGCGTGTATAGCTCATTAAAATTTACAAATGTAAAAGATGAACATATAAATAAGTAAATATTTTTTCTTCAGCTGCGGTTACTTTACAGCTAAATTAAGACTAGAGCAAAACATAATGGGAACATGAAATTATGCTTATCCAAGCATGCCAAGAGGAATGGTGTTTTTCAGTTATTTAGAACTTATATTTTAATAGAATTCAACTTTCTATTAAAAAATGTACACTTGGTTTTAAGTTATACAATCTTTTTTTTTGGAAAATTACTGTACTGTGAACCCTATTCTAAGTCTCTTTATGTAGATATGTTGTTATATGCACGGCTTTGTATATCAATCATTGTAAAAATTACAAAAAGAATTTCTAATAATTTGTGATCTAGGCTTACCCGCGACGAAAATAATGAATTAATCATCATAATAGTAAAAGTATGAATTAAGATATACATATATGTAAATAAATAAATGTCTAGTATATAACAAAACGTAGAGGTAATATCTAGACGAAAAATAAATAGGTATGTAAATACTTATGTGTTAAAGTGGAGTGTCAATAGACGGGAATGCAAATTTGTCTTAATTAATAATCACAAAATTTTGTTGGAACAATATTTAAGAAATTGTATTTATTTTTTTTTTTAATGTAGTAGCTTGATACAAGAAAACAAGGTAATTCCTCGTATTTTACATAAATTGTGTTAGTTGTCAGAAATACAGTTTGTAAATTGCTGAGGAAGCATTGCCACCTCAACAAAATTATGTTTTGGAAATTTTTAAGTATTTTATGTGGTATTTTTATTCAACTATCAATATTTAAGGGATAAATATTAACTGCGCTGTTAAAAGATGTGAACTGATTGATACACAACTAAAATGCCGCACAACCTCCAACATATCAGGCATTGCGACAATGTCTTTTTTGACTCTGGGTTTAAACTCTGTCTTTGCTTATTAGGAGGACGTATATAAGTGGAGTGCCTCCCAATTCCGTGTTGCTATATTAACGTTTTGATTAAGTCCTCAGACTTCTCCACACATGAGATTCTTGTTCTACCTTGGAAATTTGGAAAACTTCCTTAAACTATTTAAAGTGTAACGTAGCGTTACAATAACGTAACCCCCCCTGTATTTCCTTATTCTCTTAAACCTGAACCTCCCTGTACTTATTTTTCTATAGCATAGCCAACAACCACTTGTACTTATTCTTTTATAGCATAGTCAACAACCACTGATAGCAAACCAATGAAAATCACAATAATGGTGTGTTGACCTCTCAACCAGTTTGCGGCACCACCCATATAAATATCGAATTTGCATTTTTGCAATTCAGTCCTCGCAGGTGAGCCAGCGGGAGTGGATGTCTTTTTAAAGACATACTTTTCCCTCCCGCTAGCTAGCTGAGTGGAAGGGGCGCCGTCATGGCAAGGGTCACTCTTCACTTAGGTAAGGACGACGAGGAGGATGCCGTGTGCTACTTTGCCCCCCGCGCCCTCCTAGGCGTTGAACGGCCCGACGCCTTCATGACCATTCCACCCCTTCACCTCAGCACTGGTTTCAGCCGTGATCCGATGCGTGCGCACAGGTGCTACCGCTGTGCCGTTAAGGTGCTCTTCCCCTCCGCCCACGGGTCGACCCACGGTGTATCGGCTGGTACAACCCCGCCCCCTTACGCACCATCTACTAGTGTGCAAGTATGGAGGCGGGGGTGTCCAGCGGTGAAACCAGCACTAACGAGTCCTCGCAGTCTCTTCCCCAGGTGACCCACCGGCCTACTATCGATTCTGCCGAAGACTGCCGATACCGTCAACCGACCCCGTCCGGAACGAGCCGCCGCTGTCCAGGTAAACCCCATCGCCAGCCTACTTCCCCTCTCACCACGGCCCTGGTACACGCTCCGTAGCCCACCGCCGCTGCCGTCGCATCGTCGCCCCTCTGGTGCCGCCGCTGCCTTCATCCCGGGGGAGCTACGCCGACCGTTGGCCGTCCGCCATACTACCGCCGTGCCCATCCCGCCTTGCTGGTGCCGCCGCTGCCACACCAACCACTGACCGTTCGCCGTTCTATCGCCATTCAGCCGCCGCTGCTATGACGACCGTTGGCCGTTTGGCATCCTACCGCCGTTAAGCCGCTGCATCCGTCCCGCCGCTGCTACGACGACCGTTGGTCGTTCGCCCTCCTACCGCCGTTAAGTTGCTGCATCCGTCACGCCGCTGCTACACCAGCCACTGGCCGCTTGCCATCCCACCGCCGTTAAGCCGCTGCTTCTATCCCGCCGCTGCTTCCGTACCGCCGTACCAGTCCGTCCGTTACCCGATCGTTCAACCGCCCTACCGAACCTCTTCTACTCCAACGATCGTTAGCCGCCGCTCCGCCCCCTCGCCATCTTGCGACGGAAAGCTGCTGCCCGCCTAATATCTCCAGCCGTGTGTGCGTGTGTTCGCAGCACATGAATATCGTGTATTTATTCAGTAGGGGTTTGTGGGACCTTTACTCGACTCTGGATTGACTGAGCGTTACCCCAGCCTTAGACAAAACCCACCTCATAAAAGATATTACTATTGTTATCTACTTTGTATCTCATGAATCGAGTAGTGGTAGAAGTTTATTTGACCATGAAACTGAGCAGCTCCCTTTCTTCAGATCTCGATACCCATAGGAGTTCCTACGATCTATTAGTGTCACAGTCAGGAACTGCTTCGTAGCGCCGCTCATCATAGGTTCTCTGTTACCTAACCTTAGCTAAAGCTGACTTGATACGAATAATTTGTTCACGCTCTCATTTGTTTCGCTCTCACGAGGGATTTATCTCAAATTTGTGCTAGCAGCAATCACATATAAATCCCTTGCGTCAGCTGAAGCGGGTGCCAGAAGAAAAATTGTGCCAACTAAAACGAAAAACGGGCCAAAAATTTAGGCAAACTTTAGTTTGACACACATCTGCAGGAATGTGTTTAAAAATAATATAAAAAAGATAAAAATACGTGTTTTGGTGTAAATATATTTAGTTCGAAGGCGGAGGGTAAATATTGTTTCCCATTCAAAAGTTATCATTAAGAAAAGTTTTTGTAAATATGAAGTTTCGATGCAACCAGTCGACTCTGGTCACAGAACCTGGAACGTCAGACATGTTAGACGAGCCCCATCCACTTCATTATGTTAACTATTATACCCTAGGTCCGACCTGCTCAAATTTTAAAAGAAAATTTGGTTTTCACTGTGAATTCAATGCGTTACAATATTTTACTAATTAATTTAGTTAAAATGTAAATTCTTTTTTCACTTGTTTATCTTTAATTTGAACTAGTTGTATTATTGAAAAATAAGTTTGAAGAATTTAATATTTTTCCACAGTCATCTTATTAAATGGTTCAAACTATAAATTCTCTGAAATGTATGTCGAAATCCCTATATTCAGTTCTATTAATTCTTGTTTGGAGTGGCATCATTAACAAATGTTATAAAAAATTTAAAAAAAATGTGTATCTGTTCTATCAAAGGCTTAAAACAAAATAGTGGAAAAGAAAATATGATGTCTCTTTGCAATCGTGGTGCTCTCCAGAGCAGCTTGTTAAACGTCAAAAAATATGCCAAAAAATTTCTCTCGTAGAGGTCCTAGATTACACAAGCTCTGAATATTTCAGATGTTTTTCGCGGGTTGGTGTCGAAATTCTGTATGTACAAAATTCTAAAAACAAAATTCTGCTTTTTAGAATTCTGCTCTTTTAAAATCCTGCTTTCTAAAATTCTGCTTTCAAAATTCTGCATTACAAAATTCTGTATTAAAATATAGTGTTAACAATGTTAAAGAGGTCATGTAATTATTTTGAAAAAGTGCGCCATGCACAGTAATTCGGCGTAGAACACCTTTCTGCATAGGCGGCCTTCGCCCCGCTTATAAAAAATAACCCTAGGCTACGCCATGCCAAGTCCGGGTGTGTGGTATAACCGTGGCTACCGCCACGGTGATGTCCTTCTGCGTAATATACCCTTCTGCGTAGGCGGCCTTCGGCCGCACTTTAAAAAAATAATCCTTAGCCGAACCAACACCGGCTACGCCATGCCATGATTCCGGAATTTTGACTTCCAGAATTAAACATGCAGAATTTTGAAAAAAAGCAGAACTTTAGAAAGCAGAATTTTAAAAAGCAGAATTTTAAAAAAGCAGAATTTTGTTCAAGCAGATTTTTTTTGCAATTTACAGAATTTTGTCACCCAGAATTTTGTAATACAGAATAATGACACGCTCCCGTTTTTCGCTTCGTGTCAGTATAAGAGAAAGGAGTAAGTAGAATTGCAAAAAAATATCCATTGGGACATTTATTTTTAACGTTGTTTCAAAAGGGAATGTCAAAACACAATTTGTGTCAAATGGGGGCAAAGACAATCAAAAAGAAGTGGAACTACCCCTCAATATTTGTATCATGGGTAGTAATGTCTCCAGAATTAGATATAAGAACAAACCCAAAAACAGTTTTAAAGTTGCAATTGGGCAATTCATTATGTACAATTTTAAGATTTGAGTTGTTGCCATGGTAAAATTTCTAAAATTTGATTAAAGCATAGCACAAACGGCGAATAGGAGACCTTGTGAATTGGCTAATATTTAATCTTGATAGTTGTTTTTCAATTATATGTATATACTTTTTTTAAGATTTTTTGGAGCTAAGAGTGCGCGATTAATCCGGAAATTAGTTTTTTGTAGTGATTTGTTTTATTCAATACTTCTTATATCGCCTTCACATTGCCTTTGATTTCTGAGCTTAAGAGGCAACTTTCTACATTTTTCCTATTAGTCTAACAGCCCGTGACAGCCACACCTTTGTCATTTTATAAAAGTTGAAATTTCGGCAGTGCCTACTTCCAACTGAAGCATGATCATTGGTCTATTATGAAACTTGAGTCATGGAGGTTTTAACAGATATTGTGCAAAAATTTTGCAGAAAAATATACCTTCCTTTCGTCATTTTATAAAGACTGATTTTCATATATGGTCTTCGTCACGATATAAGAAGCCACTAGTCTCATTGCCAGACACTTTCCATAGTGGCTTTGATTAGCCAGATACTTCTAATCCTTCTAAACTTCAAAGAACATCGAAGCAATTTTATACTGAAATTCGAATACAAAATCTTTAAAAAAAACTTTTGAAATTTTGTTTGCCGTAAAAAACGTTCAGCTTTCATTTTATGAAAAAGTACAGTTCTGCATTACCAAACGTGTCTGGCTGGACAAAGCCCTTATGGAAAGTGTCTGGCAATGAGACTAGTGGCTTCTTATATCGTGACGAAGACCATATATGAAAATCAGTCTTTATAAAATGACGAAAGGAAGGTATATTTTTCTGCAAAATTTTTGCACAATATCTGTTAAAACCCCCATGACTCAAGTTTCATAATAGACCAATGATCCTGCTTCAGTGGGAAGTATGCACTGACGAAATTTCAACTTTTATAAAATCACAAAGGTCTGGCCGTCACGGGCTCTTACTATATATATGGAGACACTCCATTACTTATTATAAAATCTGTAATATAGTTTAAGGATCTGTTGTTTGCCAACAATGCATAGTTCGATAAAACCAAATAACATACAAACTCTATTAACAATGCTTCGCTTCGCCTGGTTTTATAAACTTTAAAATCCAACTTAACTTTTAAGGCTAATTAACAAACACAAATTCATTAAGATAATAACAAATAAATTGTTCTGTAGTTTAAATTGTAAAATAGTATGTAGTATTTATGCATTCGAAAAATATTAAATGCTTCAAAGTGATTGAATAAAATAAAGTTAAATTGTCGTTAGTTGCTTCAAAATGTAAATTAAATTAACGAAAACCAGCCTTATTAATCGAAAATTTCTACGCCAATGAGTCACCGGAACGCTTGCTGTGTTTAAGCTGGGGGGGATCAATGCTTCGACACATCGATATAAAATTAACATAGTTTCGATATTTCAGCATTAATTTTACTCTTGGTATTTATATTCTCGTTATGTGTGTATGTAGGCGTGTAATACGAGACATTCGCTTTTAATTACCCTCTCGGTGTTTAATGCGCGAATTATGGAAGTGTTTACGTACAAGTGAAGCGCAGCACCGCGGAACAGGAAGAGTAAATTTACCTGGTAGGAATTATTACTTTTTCATGAAACCACGACTGCTTACAGTAAGGCGAATACAGTTATCCCAACAGCACTGCTGATTGCTTCTTCTTGAATATTTTCCATACAACGCCTTGTACTACAACATGCCAGTTAATCGGAATCAATGAACATTTTCTTTTGAATTGACATTCTTCTGCATGGCGAATTGGCTGATTTGGCTTTGCCACCACCTGGTATGGATTTGCCTTGGGTTACAGAAAGGATATAGGGTGAAAAGTTTTCAAATTCTTACAAGAAAAAAAATTTGAGCCCAATGCTGAAGCTTTTATATACTACAGATATGTATGACCAAATTTGGTTTAAAATTTTTATTAAAACAGTTTCCGTGAAACTGAGTGCTCAAAACTTGGTTTCCATTTCAAAACAGAGCAGCTTGCACATGTAATTAAAAAAAAAGAAAAAAGCTTCTTATGTAAAACAAAATGTTGTAAAAAAGCACCTGTAACTTGCAGCACTTTTCACAAACTATATTTCGTTCTTTTTAAATTTTCAGCAGTTAGCTTAAATTTTGTGGTTTTGTTTTAAAATCAGAAGTGTGTGCAAGTTTCTATTTTCAGAGTTTTCAAACTATTTTATACTGTTTTAAACAATTTTGAAATTTTACCATTTAGTTAAGTTGTGCTTTGACAAGCCATCCGATTGTGTTTCTGTCATGGAAAGCTTCTCATCAAATTCATGTAAGCTGATTCCCTTTCGGAATTAATGCGAACGAAGAGCTACTTCAAAAATGTTGTACATTTAAACGAATAATCCCAATGATAGATACAACAAGTTGGCGAATATTGCAGGATCATCCTATCACACTGCTGTAGAAGGGTTTTGTGCTTAAGCCACCATGGCTTAGTGATGGACAAATCAAAAAGTTGCCGTCCAAGAGATCTGTTAGGAAACACCGATCCATGTCAAGAAGAGACGTTGCAAAAATACGCAAAAACTACACATGTGTAAGTCACACGAATCAAGCAGAGAAATGGTATTAAAACCTACAAAAAGAAAAAAAGTTCCAAAACGAAGTGGAAAATATACGTCATAAAGTATTTCCCTTGCACCATATAACAATTCCTAGAATATGGATGCATGTATGGAAACACTAACTAAAATGAGAAAAAAGAGTGTTTTTGTATTTAGTCGCTTTTATAAAGACTGGTGATAGAAGTTGGAATAGAGTTCCAAATTCAAATAGCATAGATAAAAAATAGTTTTGCTGAGGGAATAAGGTTATAGCTAGGGACCATCAGATCTAGATTACGAGCAGATTAAGGAAATATGAGTTTGTCATAGAGATACTGCAGTTCCCAGTCCATCATCAAAAGGAAGAGGAATATGCAGTTTGTTGCTTTCCGGTATCCAAATATCTCTGAACCCAACAGGTTCGACGTCAAATTTGATATATTATCGTACCTTGATAACCCGTAAACATAATATGTGAGATGGAACAATCTTTTACACTGCTTGGGAATTAAGCTATGAACTAGCGTAACTAATGATTGGAAGTAGGAGTGGTATGGCAAGTTTTTTTCTGGTAACAGTAAATATGTATATGTACAGTTGATGCAGAGGCCGTTGTGAAGTGCCCACGTTCTGACAGAAAATAGGTCATTAATGAAAGCATCATAATATCGCACCAAAAAAAAATTATTATCATTATTATTTTATAATATTTTGCCAAATATATTTTTGTTATTTTATTATATTACATTGTATCATATTCTGTTTTATTTTAATTATTTCATTTTATTTATTTTATGTATATTTTTTACTTTATTTTACTAAATTTTTTTATTTTATTGCAATTTATTTAATTTGTTTATATTTTTTAGTTTAATTTAATTTTGATTTATTTTATTTTATCTTAAATAACTTCACTTTATATTGTTTTATTTCATATAAAATAATTTAATTTAATTTTACTACGTTTTATTTTATTTTATTTTATTTTACTTTGTTGTTAGGCTGGCTTTAGGTCAACTTTTCATAAAAATAAAACACAAGTGTTTTTCTTTTCTAACCAATATATTTCGGTTACTCCACGGTAACCGTCCTCAGGGTAAAACTGTTGATGAACATAAATAAAACACAAATTAACAAACTTCAAACGTAAGAAAAAAATAAAAAATTAATTAATTAAAAAATAATAATAAAAATACATTATTTTTCACATACATCAATTTTCACGTCTGCCCTGTGTGACGCGGAGTTTGGTACTGTTTATTAGTTAATAAGTGCTTATATATATGCGCGCAGTCGGAGCTATCACTCTTAAAGTTAAGTCGTATATTCGACGGTGTGTTTACTATATGTAACATCTCCAATGTAAATCTCTTATTGTAATTTCGCGTCGTCGAAATTAGGCGAATGCCCACTAGATGAACAGTGGGCCATTAGTGCTGTTTTTGGGTTATCAGTTGTATGACAATATTTGAAATCCGATTTATGTTGTGAAAGTCTGGATTTTAATTTCAATTTTGGTGTGCCTACATAGACACTCTTGCACGGCTCTCTGCCACTTCCTTTACACGGAATTTGGTACACAACATTGCTTTTTTCGTTTTGTGGTATTTTTGACTTTGTATTATTAAATAAATATTTTAAAGTATTAGTCGGTCTATGGGCAATTTTTATTTTTTCCTTATTGTAACAATCCGATTTTGCAAGGCGCTCGGAGAGTTGAGGTACGTACGTGAGAGATTTGAAAATGACTGACTTTTGTGGTTTTTGTTGACTAATAGCATGGTTTACTCTACTTAATAATTTTTTAATTATGTATGTTGGAAATTCGTTGTTCTTTAAAGTTGTAAATATTTCTTTCTTTATTTCATTGTGGTAAATTTGGTCCGAAGTCTGTAACATCCGCTTTATACAGCCCATTGCTGTATTTAATATCATTGATTTAGGATGCTTTGAATTATAATTAATAATTCTCCCCGATGATGTTGGTTTTCTATACCACTTTAACTTTAATTTATTGTTTAATCTATTTACTATTGCATCTAAATAAGCCAATTTTCCATCCTTTTCGAGTTCCACTGTAAATTTTATATTTTTGTCGAAAGAGTTCAATGTGTTAAGTACATTTTCAACCTCATTTTCTTCTACGATAGCAAATAAATCATCAACATACTTCGTAAGTAATCTTGGTTTGTGCTCCAATTTATCCATCGTTTTTTCCAATAATTTTTCCATGACTATATCCGCTATCACTGGGGAGGTAGGTGATCCCATTGGCAGTCCTTTTAACTGCGTATATACATTGTCATTAAACTTAAAATATCTGTTATCTTTAATACAAAATTTAACAATTTCCATAAATAATTGTTTGGGTATCTTCGTAAATTCTTTTATCGTTGTCCATTTTTCTTGTATTACGTCAAGTGCTAGTTGTATCGGTATACTGGGAAATAACGAAACCACGTCAAAGGAAATTAACTTTTCATTGTCAAATATGTTTGTGTCGTTTACTCGTTCTTTAAACTCTAATGTGTTTTTTACGTTATATACTGAAGCCGCCGTTGTGTTTTTCAATATTTCTGCAATATATTTGCATAATCCATACGCAGGTGATCCGACAGCAGAACAAATTGGTCTCAGTGGTGTTCCTTCCTTATGTATCTTAGGGAGACCATAGATTCTAGGGGGCAATGCCGTGTTTAATACCGTGGAGTAACCGAAATATATTGGTTAGAAAAGAAAAACACTTGTGTTTTATTTTTATGAAAAGTTGACCTAAAGCCAGCCTAACAACAAAGTTTAGTTACATAAAGGTCGCCAAATAATTTTATTTATTTTATTTTATTTTATTTTTTCTTTTGCTTTATTTGATATCATTTTGTTTTATTTCAACATGTTATGTTTTAGTTTATTTTATTTCCCTAGATCAAAACAAATATTGTAAAAAGATGTAAGAACCAGCAGAAACCTACCAAAAATTGGTTCAGTAGAACAAATTACGCACTTGCTCAAGTCAGCTATCCATATCTTAATGCCAACCAAATAACTATGAAGAAACTCTTCGTACACTCTCGGGGATAAAAGGTAAGTGTTTCATTCAATTCGAGTTGGTTTAATTATAAAATCGAAAAAAAAATTTTGAATTTGTTTAAGGCTTTTTAATGTAAACTTGTCGCTTTCTGTTTAAATGCGCTTTGCGTGCTTATAAAGTACCCTTTCAGGTTTTACCCTGCACTTTCTTAAAATAAAAACAAAAGTTTACGGAACAGTAGTAAAAAAGAGTTTACATCCTCTTGAGAACAGCACACTGAACAACAAAACGTGATTAAGCAGAGATGAATTGGGTTTCTTTTCTCTCGAACATTCCAAAAGCCATCTCATCTATTCTCGACACCGTCTATGATTTCGAGCTATTTATCAAGACAGATATGATGAGCAATTTGTAGAGCAAAATTTTTTTAAGTTTTCAGTGGTCCAAAGTAGCACTATTTGGAAGGAGTTATTCTTCGGCTTATTTATAAGCTTACATTGTTTTCGCTGTTAATGCTAGTTCCCATGTAGACGCAGTTCTTCACAGTCTGGAGTTAATATCCGTCAATAGTGATGTGGCTGCCAAGGCGCGAATGCGCCAATTCTTTCTTGGGTGACAGCAAGTACTTCGTCTTGTCCTTATTTACGACAAGACCCATCCAAAGATTCTATATCAAAAGTTACAAAAGCAAGACGGTTACAGTGGGTTGGTGGTTGTGTGCTCCGCCTATTACACCGAAGATCCTGGATACAAGTGCCGGGCAAAGTAACATCAAAAATTTTATATTTCGCGTTTGCGATTTACTCTTACTTTTATTAGTTTTTATTCAAAATAGTTTGAGATTTTCCTAGAGGGTTTATATAGAGCTACCTCACTGTGTGGCGTTCATTAAACCATTATTACTATTCGAGGAACAACTATTTTACGCCGCCATCATGACAAAAGTACACAACAAAACTCTCGTAGCTGATAAGAGGATGGAAGTCTCCCGTAGTTGCACTTATTAAGAACATTCGAACTTTAGTGGCAGCTCATTCGCATACCAACAACAATAAGAAGAGAGGGCTAATTAAAGCGTCAAAAGGCGGCATACACATAAGTCTGATATACGTACACTTAGAAAAATATGTTCTCTTTAGACTGTGTTATTTTCGGCAACTTATTATTTGGTGTGTTTCGCATCAGGTCAAAAAGTATAAACAGCTCCGTGTTCGTTTACATTCCTCATTTACCTCATTTCAGCACGTAAACTTCAATTAAGATAACTCATGATTATTTTTATTTCTTGGGAAAAGACAATTAATAATTGAATAATAATAATAATATTGAAGGAGATAAAAGAGTAAAACTTCTTTTATATAAATGAATCTAAAAGCTGCGAAAAATATATCTTTAAACGCAGATGAATTTTTTTTTTGTTTCAAAATAAAAGCAGAAAGATGCTTAATATCTTCTTTACGGCGAAATTTTATATCTAGATGGCTTTTAAGTAACTGCTCAACTGAGTTACGTAATTGCGCTTTTCCTTTTAGTTTCATTTCTGGTAAGCTGTTTACAATGGCTATTTTGTTAAAATTACAAATTCAAAATGCATCAAAATTTTATCGGTGTTAAAGGACATATTCATTTATATAAAGGAGCTGCATAAAATTTTATGGTCACATTTTCATTTTCTAATTGGGTGAAGTTTCAAGTTTGTGGCTCAATAACAAGTCTCTTCAAAATTGATCGTAAGAGTCCCCCTTCCGTAAGATATTTTTAAATACTTCGATGCGTGCGCCTTCTAGCCGAATTTTTTGTGATAAATATTGCACCGTCCTTGACCTCCCTAGCTTGCCGAAAAGCTACTCAAACATCGATCACAAGATTCCAAACCTCGTATGAATTTTAAAATAATCTCGCCCCGTGTGTCACCTTGCAGTACGTTTTGCTTTTGTTGCATTGTCACTGTGCTCTGAACCATGAAAAAGGTTTTAGGTTCGTAGCTGAATAGGCGTGGGCCGCAAAGCTATCCCGTTTAGTATTATTTTTCAAAGTATCTCGAACTACGCGTCCGGTAGCAAGCCTTTTTACAATAGATATTACACTCCCATTACCCTCTGAATCTCTCTTAATATTTCAAGTCTTAGTCTAACCGCGGTGACACTTAAAAGTCGATTTCAAGATTCCAAAATTATAGGTTTTCTAATTATCTCGATCCGTACGCCGCCAGCGTAATTTTTTTCTTTTTGTTGTATTTTCTTGGTCCACCGAACATGTGAGCAGTTTCAAGTTTATAGCTCAATGGGAAGTTTTGTAAAAACTGGACGTAAATCTCCACCGCGCCGCCGTTGTCATTGGGTTCACAACTAAGTGCGTATGAGGTCTTAAGTCTGTAGCTCAATGAAAAGTTTCAAAAAACTTCGATTTTCCCTTAATATCCATATCTGTTACACTAATCCTTGAATTTTATTTTGAATTTCAAGTCTCTAGCTCACTTAACCGTAATGGCACAATCTATTATTTTAAGAGCGTAAAATTACTGCCGTATGCTACCCCAGCGGGTTAGGGGGTCAGAACATACCCGCGGTAGGTATGCCTGCCGTAAGAGGCGACTAATACCAGATTCCAGGGGCTGTGTAGCGCAACCCTTCAGGCTGCCAGCGCAATATATAGCTTCTCCAAACCCAATTGTCAACCTCACCTATCCGCGGCGAATCCTGTTCCACTAAGAGACGAGGCTCTGGCGACCCTAAGCTCCTCATGGAACTTGGGGTTGGGGAGGGAGGGGATGGTCTGAAGGTTTAATGTGGCCACATAAATCGTTCCCGAGATGGTCGGGCTAGCACCTTAATGGTGCTGTGGTACCGGAGCGTACCGGATCTGTATCCAGCAAAAGACCATCACATCGATTACACTCCCCAAAGCCTTCGGGGAGCAACCTTATCGCTACAACAACAACAACAACAACTGCCATATGCTGATGATATATGAAACCCTTCGTGAATTCTACTTTCTCTGGATTAGATAAAGAGGCAAAAAAAGTGGGTCTGCGGTAAATAAGGGCAGAACGAAATACTTGCTGTCATCAAAGAAACAATGGGCTCATATCAGCAATATATGTTGATGTATATGAATTCGAGACTGTGAAGGATTTCATATATTTGGGAACCAACAAGTGCTACTTTAGACTGAGAAGAAAATTGAAAGATAAAGTCCTCTCTCTATGAACACAAATCACGCTTTACCAATCTTTCATCATACTTGTCCTGATGTATAGTTCTGAATCATGGATGGTATCTACAGAAGATGAGATGGCTATTGGCGTGTTCGAGAAAAAGTTTCTCTTGCTCTATCCTGTCCCTGATGTCGATAGCGAGTACCGAAAGCGGTTATTGTAAAGCTCTATGAGCTTTACGAAGATAGTGCAGCGAATAAAAACCCAAATGCTTAGCTGGTTAAGTCATGTTATGCGAGTAGTTGAAGAAGTATTTCAGTAAGTATACCCATATATCAGAAAGTATATCAGTCGACAACGCAATTTGGAAGCAGAAGTAGGGAAAGACCTTCACAGAGCTGGGAGAGGCAGTTGGAGGAAGACTTGACCTTCCTTGGCGATCCCAATTGGCGTCAGATTTCGCCAAACAGGGATAGCTGGCATGATTTGTTACGAAGCGGCAAAAATTTGCCTAGGCGGTTAAATGCCAATGAATGACGATGAGCTCTTTATCGGAAATTCTTTTCTCCGTTTGTTTTGGACATTGAACCAAGAGTTAGGTTTCAAGTTTTTTGCTCTGTATGGATTTTATAAATATTCCTAAATTCTCGATCCCTCCCCTATATACACTCAAAAAACTTGTTCCATAATGTAAATGATTTCCATTTTGCCATAGGACTTTCTTTCTCAAAACAATGTGTAGAAAATGTCTTAATACTAAATATTGCATTTTCATAGGGTTCAAGTTATGTTGAAGTTTCTGGTCCCTAGGTGGTGGGGAAGTTACTTAAAAGCCGATCCCAAGATAGCAAATCTTGTATAAATTTTCTAATTAACTTGATCGCAATATTCCACATGTTCTGGATGGAATCTCTAAAGCGACATACGACTTTCTCTGAGAGTTATTAGATTAACGCTTGTACCCCTATCTTTGTTTTTTGTTTGATTATATTGTTGTTGTTTTCTATTTACTTTTTCATAAAACTGTCTGTCCATTTGTTTATCCGCCGTCGAGTTGATAATGAAATATATTTTACTTTTCCACATGCAAGACACATACACATGTTTATTTATGTATGTATATCTATATTTATACTACATATAAATAAGGGTGATGAATGTTTGTATGTTTACATATATCAGTGGCGGACCCACGAAGGGAAACAAGCTATAGCGGCCTAAACAAACCGTTACAACAAATTCGCCGGGTTTGTCGGAATCAGCTAGTAAGATTTCATAATCTGAAAGTGTTTCCGGTTATAAGTTCTGTTTTCAAAAATTAAATGCAGGCTCGTTTCTTGTACCAATAGTCACACTAACCCTTCAATAGATGTTTGACAAACAGGGTTCCAGTGTTTTTTCATACTACTACTCAGCGTTTGAAAACTGCCAGCAAAGCATATAAAATATGCAGTGAAAATTAAAAAATTTTTTTCATTTTGTTACTGGGACGTATTTCAGTGTTTGCATTTCCTACACTAGAGTAGCAGTAGCAGCGAGATATATGCTCTGTTGAACATGTACAAAGCATAGAGCAGAGCCATAGCATAAGAAAATGATAGCATTTCATGTGCTCTGCTACGAGCTGAGCAAATAACAGAATAAAACTCCAAATGAAATGCTATTTGTAGTAAAGCGAGAGCAAAAATTTATAAATTTGTTGCTATTTGCCAGGCATGCTTAACGAACGAAACGATATCATTTCGTTACGATAATCAACGTTAATAAACGAAACGAAATGACTTCGTTTCGTTTATTAACGTTGATTATCGTAACGAAATGATATCGTTTCGTTCGTTAAGCATGCCTGCTATTTGCTCTGTTGGGCATTGTTATGCAGAACTTTTTAGAGTTGTGATGCCGTCGTTTTTGTACTTGTGGTTTTACTTGTTGGTCTTTAAATTATTGTAGCTGCTTATTTTTGTTGTTATTGTGTTTGCCTCAGGACAAACATCCCTGTTCTCACATTGCGATGAAAGTTGTTGTAGATAAGTAGTAGTGCAAGACAAAACAAAGTTCTGCATAACAATGCTCAACAGAGGAAATAGCAAAAAAAATTTTTTTTCGCTCTCGCTCCACTTAAAATAGCATTTCGTTTAGAGTTTTTATTCTGCTATTTGCTCCGCTCTGACCAAGGCGTAGATCGTAGCAGAGCATACAAAAAGCTGTCACTCTTTTAGAGCCGGAGCAATAGCAAAAAAAAAATTCAGAGTAATATAGTATTTTGAATCACTGAAGTCAACAGATAAAGCAAATAACAAATTTTTGCAGATATATTTGTCTCAAATCATTTGTTAACATGCAGTTTTTAATTGAAAAAACGGTGGAAAAGTATCTATCAAAGAGTGGGAAAAATAGTTCCACTTGCAAAGTGTGAAAGCGAATATCGAATTACTCTTCTTACACTTTGCTTGCAACAAAAATTGACAGTTTTCTAATTTTTCATGTCAGATGGCGCTAGTGTCGCTCGGTTCTGCACAAAAATACGTGCAATCTACTCATAATGCTTAAGATTGCGTTAAACGCATCAACATATATGAAAAACTGCTTACATGACGAGGCTTTAAAAGGCAATAGCGATTATGAGATGCCCCAGATGAGAGAAGTAAATAAGCAACTAACCGAGAAGGCTGAGTCGGGGACATTTGGTAAATTAGGGCCTACCTATAAGGGATGTAGAGGAAGTGAGTTTACCGGAACCGGTATCTGAACTTTAAAAGCAGGGTACAAAATATAAATATCTTGATTCTCCTCTTTAAGTAGAAAATGCTATTAAAAAATTGGTACAAACATTTTTGATTTTGCAGACCCAAATAACAAAAAAATGCAGCTGCAAAACCGAAATACTTTTTGTTCTTTTGGACTTTCTTGAGCCTTATGATATTCACAGCGCAGTGAGTGTGAGGGCCGAGGGAAGAAATCAGCAAACTTTTCTTATGTCACTGCGTCCACTTTCTTCAAGAGTATCTTACGTCGGTTAAACTAAGGGAGGGCATGGTTGAACCAAAGCTCCCCCGTTATTCCGCCATTGTCACACATGTAAGTAAGTAAAACTAAGTAAGCCAACAAAATTGGACTATTCGTTCATTGAAGTACTAAGTATTTATTGGTGCTAAAGAGGGGGATATCAAAGTAAGCCAAGTTAAATAAAGCTTTTGTTTGCCAGAAAAGTAAAATGGAGTGACAACACGACGGGTGACAACACTAAAATTAATGCAGAAATTACTAGACCGAGATTAGGGAGGAGTAATCTGATCAGCGGGCGGTAGGTGCAAGTTGCATATCAAGGAAGTGGCAGCGGTGGAAGTAAATAATTAACAAGAGCATCAATAAAAAAAATTCAAAACAAAAACAACAATACCCAACGTGCTTAAAGATCTCAAAGTACTGACTGATGACTTGGCTAGCCTAGCTTCATTACATGAAAGTATGTATATACATGTGTAAAAGTATATAAGTATGTATCATGGAATACAACCATAATCGTAACCGTTTGAACATAAAAAAAATCGTTTTAGTCAGAAGAACCTCTTCAATAACTTCCCTGTTTCGCCCCGTTTTCCAATTGTAAGTCATTCATAAATTCGATAATACGCAAACCGCATTCCTTTCGCCTTGTAAGCTTATGTGATAAATTTCTCTTAGTTCGACCATATTTGCTCAAAAGTATCCGCTTATCAGTCTACCAGCTAACTTTTTCCCCAATTGGCCAAGAGTAGACAGCCAACAATTTTTTAAACATTAGCGATCTCTGAGTCTTTACTAAACCGTCTGAAGGAGACCAGCAATCTACATATATATTATTTAACTCCTACCTCTGTGGTGAAGGTGCACATGCCAAATTAATGAATCGATGGTAGGTTTGTATCTGAACCTCAGAGCCTAATAGTATCCCGGAAGACATATAAGTCTCAAGACATCGTAATACACGGCGGGCTTAACTTGAACTTGAAGTATTCATTGAAAGTCGTGTAGAGAAGTTCAGCAGTTCCGTGCGAAAGTGTGGTGACCAAGGGCCGAGGCAAGCAATTAAAAGTCATAAAATAAATCAGTCTGTCTGTGCAGGCTTAAATTGAGCACTGAGGTCATGTCCAAGCGTGCTAAATGTTATACTTAACCTGTTACCCCTGGAACTTCATATTTGTGCGACTGCAGGTAATTTCGTCATAAGCTGCAGATTTAATCTTGACTTTCGTAAGGGATGATGGAATGATCAACAGACTTCGCGGTAAGATGCGATATCAGATTATCTAACGTCCTGTTGCTGTTTCTGCATTAACAGTGTTTTGCCAATAAATATTGTAACGAATTTGCTGCAAATCCTCTTATTTGCAATCCTCTGCTAAGTTCGAATCACTAAACTGTTGAATAAATAGCTCCAATATTGAATAATGGAAAAATGGCCTTTATTAAAGTACTTCACAATAACACTTATACTTGGCTACTCGCTGGCTTAATAAGCAACCTGACTGATAACTCAAATGAAACTCTACTATTGGCCGCCAGATCACGTGCTTAATCAAACTGATTGATAGCTCAACTCAAACTGAATTACAGCGCCTCTACATCTGTTGCCTTTTATACTCTTTGGTTTCCTCGTTCGCATTTTTCTAGAATCTGCTAGCATTGTCCATGAGCTCTCAGCTATAACTAAAATTGCACAATTTTATACATCTTTTAGGCGCTTCCAGAATCTACTAGTCCAGTAGCTCTCAAACTTCTCAGATATATGCATGTGTTAGTGCATTGACTCTCCGCTGCTCGTATTCGTACATGGTACATATGTGTAGACGCAATTATTTATTCGTTTGTGTAGATACATAATGATTGAACTATTGATGTGAATGTTTGTTGTTTACAGTCTCTCGCGCACACATAGGCGTATAAGTAAATGCATCTGTGTGTGACATCTCTCGGCTGCCTTATATATGTGTATACATGATTTGATTATTGACGTAAATATCGCTTAGCATGGCCTGAGCATCGCCCTAGTGATGGTGTAGCTTAGTGATGCTAATATCCGTGACAATATTATCACCCAAATTGTCATTGAAGTCCTTTAACGATAATCCAAGTAAATCGGCTAATTCAACAGAGTTGAAACTTATGGATAATTGTTATTAGAAGGGTTGTTTTCACACAAAAATTGAAGAGATGGTTGGTGTCACGTGGAGAGACACTACACCCGTCCTGGCTGACACCAGTGACATATTACCTGAGGAACAATTAGGGATGAGCCCCAAATGGACTGCTGGTGTCGAATCAAGAACTTTCTCCGATCATCTTAAGGTCACATTTTCATTCCGTTCCGAAACTCAGATCAAAAGGGCTTCTGTTGAAAAGCTAAATAGGTGACGGGCGCCTGGCGAAAGAAATGCTTCACGCGCTGAACTCCCATTTCAAATCCTCCAAAGTTGTGAATAACATGAAGAATATGCTGCGCACGGCAGCCATGTCCACGTCAATCACACTCATCCGCGTTAATGTATTAAGTATTTTGAGAAAGCGGATGAATTATAAAAGGCTGGGACTCACTTAAATGCTACTGAGACTGTCACCATGCATGATTCACTTACAACAAAAAAAGCAAAAATATTATAAGACATTGGTAATTTACGGATAGCTGTGAAATCACCAAGTAAACGTGTCCGATTACGACAAGAAGAGAGTAGAAAGTACTCTCAGTAGATCAAAACGCACGATGTGTGCAGGAGCTACGATCAAGTGGGATGTAAATAAACGGTAACCATCGAGGTTTAACTACCAATTATGGTACGCTCGTACGTTCCGACCTCAAAGAAGTCTATAAGATGATTTCATGAGTATTCGCGTAAAAAAGGCGTCTCGTGCACAAATGAGATCCGATGCATTCTAACCAGGAGCAAAGCTACCAACCAACCAATAGCAGTTGTCCCTCTAATGCCAACTAAAGCTATCTTAACTTACATACTTAATTGACGCTTAACTGTTTAAACTGTTATGGCTATCGCTTCGATGTTATGCTAACTGGCGCAAATTGGTAACACCAAGAGAATTCGAATCGTTTTTCTTTGGTTCTCCCAGCGGTCGGGTTTCGATAAAAATACTTTCTTAGCCGAAGCATAATCTTTCATTTGCAAAGCATGGCCTAGCCATAACCGCTATGTTTTAATTCACTGTACCATCGTGATGTCTGCATAAATCTCGTCGTCATTAAATCTTTTCCGGTACTCGGTGTCGTCGACCCCTAGAGGCCCGTTAATCTATCGAAGGAGTTTTCTCTCGAACACTCCCAGAGCCGCCTTATCAGATGCAGTCATGGTCCATGCATCTGCACCATATATAGCAGGACGGGTACGATAAGTGACTTATAGAGCTTGATTCTCTTTTACGAGACTAAGCAGGCTGATTCCCTTCTTGTGAAGTGGACAAAGAGCACGTAGGTTCCTATCGTCTGGTATGCACCAGTCCGACCATCTTTTGCATACCAACTCCTCGCCGCAGTTTCTGAATAGCTCCGCACGCAATCCATTAGCGCCCGCGGTCTTGCTTTTTAATCTGGTTATTGCTGTTCTGACCTCAGCATATTCAGGTGGGGCCACTGTAAAAACGTTAAAATAAATAATAGAGGAACGCCGATGTGTAGCGTTAAAAAGTGATTGACTTTATTAGAGAAATGTCTTTCTTTAGTAGAAATATTTTGGCAGGCACATTGACAAATTGTCATTGACGCTCGGTCATGCTATAAACGAATTGGTCAATGCGCCAGTAGAAATGTAACCGGATATAGGTCTTGCTGTCGGCATTAGTATGTGATGTTGAACTCCCGCTGCGTTGGGGTAAACGTAATGTATTTAGGTCGATATTGTAATGTGAATGCAATATGACTGTGTGTGATCTGCATAGAAAGTGCATTGGCGTAGTAGAGCATTATGCAAATGTATTGACATAAGCACCATGCATAATGCTACACCACATTATTTCCATCATCATCGATTTACGGGTTCATCATCTTCTCAAGGCGTTTCATTGCTCTCTCCATTTTTCTTTCGATATTTACTGGCAATGTCTACTAAGTTATATCGGACCAATAGGCCATAGAATAGTATTAACTTCGCTGCTATCTCATTCCCTTGGCAAGCACATCCAGCATTGCCCAATGCACCCGACAGCAGAACAAAGCATCCGAAGCTTTCTTAACTCTGGTCTCTACATCGTTACAGTTTGAATTAAATGGCCTATCAATTTTTTTATTCAAATTCCATCTTTTTGGCTTCCGCCGCGTAGCACTGTGCTGGTAGCGTGGTCGTCTACCCCACCAAAGTCGTGGGTTCAAACCTGGGAAAAGCAAAAGTGGTGGTTGGGCAGACACTCCGAGTGTATTTCTTCCATCAAACGGTTATTAACGAAAGTTCATGTGCCGTTCGAAATCTGCAAGAAAGTCGGTAAAGGTAGAAAATAGTACAACGCAAGCTGTAAGAGAAGCTCGTCCTAAATCTCCTCGGAGGTATATCGCACTTTGTATTTATTTTTTATTTTTCATCATTTTATTGAGAAACCGAGATTTCAAAGAGCGATCCCGAAACCGTTAAGTTTTTTTTTTTTTGAATCGGTTTGATTCCTTGAAACGTATGACATATATTTTTTCTTTCCTTTCTTTTTCTGCCTTTCATTTGTTGCACTTCGAGTTAAGGATATATAATCGCTTCCACACAATGGATCATCAGACCAGTTGACTTAGCTGAAAAATGGACCACACAATAAGGATTACGGAAAACCGATTTTTTAGATATTTATGTACTTTTGTATATCATGTACAGCCACATATAAACAGACATATGCACTTGTATGTGACAATGCACTTACGTTTACTTATTAAACCATCCGCTCTCTTTCATATATAGATAAAGGGATAATATTTCGTTCAAAAGCTTCTGATTGTACTGGAAATGTTTGATTACAAAATCGACTTTCATAAGTAAACAAAACTTAGTTCAGGTTGGCAGGATATCTTTTTTACAGTAAACCTACTGGTATTTATTTATTTGAAAATAATAGGGAAGCCTACACCTAAGCCAACGATAGTGCTAGCTAGTCCATAATTAGAAGGAGTAAGATCCATATTAGGGCAACCACCTTTGTGTTCAAGTCAAACTAACATTTGTTAAAAAGATGTTTCAGACTGAGCCCTACAGTCCATCCTTATATTTGATATGTGCCCCAGGCCCTACTCTTCTTGCACCAGAAATGTTTTGAACCTAATAAGCGTGCATGGGCAAACCAAACAGAGGAACCTTATGCATCAGCTCAAATATATCGCTTGCAAACAGAGTTCCCGAAAACATCGTTTCAGACAAACAGTTGGAGTGTTCATGAGAATCACGTCTATTTCTACAGAAATAATAAAACAATAATATATTATAATTAATTATGTTTATATAAAAGCTGGTACAGGGAGGATTGGAAACACGTCCTTTCCAATCGTCCGATAAGAGTGGCTCATTCTGCTGAGCTGCTAGCTCTTGTATTGATCGGAATCAAATGCTTTCCGACAGCATAAATACTAAAACTGTGTAATCTTAAGTTGTGGAGTAGGGCAGGATTGAGAACACGTTCTTTCCAACCTCCCATTAAGATGACTCCAGGACTCGTCCGTTGGGACCGCCAGTTCCTGTGCTGATCGGAATCTCATGCATTCCGAAAGCCCAAATTTTAGAAATCCTATTTTTATTAAAATGTACTTATAAATTGTAATTATCTAAGTTTTAGGCTTAAAACGCCGTAATAATAAATAAATAATAATAGTTAATAATAAAAGGTTTTTTGCCGTGTTTGCCGGAATAGAATTTATTTAGGATGGTCACTCTCCTCTAAGTGTAAAACGTACAAAAGATGGTTGCATCGAACCGGGTGTTTTGGGCTAGATCCCATTCTATAAAACTTTTGTGGAACTTTGCTAGTACAGTCCTACAGCGTCTCGCAGTTTCCGCCTAAGCGCTCCCCCACTAAGTTCCACCAGCAATGCTGCTCAGCAAGTCACAAAAAGTCCAGCTGGCACGGCCGCTCGAGGTGCACCAGTCATGCCACTGTCTTCCCCTCCTTTTTTAGGCACAAGCAGACGAGTAGAACTAAAATGTATACTACTAGTCCCTCTGACCATGTACATCGGCCAGCACAGAATATATATGTTTGACACCCACTGCCCCGTCCAATCTAAATGTTGCCAGCATCTACAAATGAACCACCATTGTTTTATTCCGTGGTACGTCGTTTACAACTTTGTAAAGGGCTTCCCAATTCGGTGACACAAATTTTCTTGAGTTTTGGGTAATACAACAGGACTAAATTACCTTCCAGATATCTTTCGAAATTTTTTCATTTGTCGTACCTGTGTTTCATCTTGTCACTCATAATCCCGATGTGTTGTTCGACAAGATTGTGTATTTCTCTCATCTCTTTCCCCAAGACACCAGTGGACTTCTTGGCATTTCTTCCTTCTTCCCCATTTACTTCTACCAAACTTCAAGCTGACGGTCGATGGTAATTGCCGAAAAGTCTGACCCGTTGTCTCATGTATTTCCGATTGATATACCGTCAAAAAAAGGGTATGTGTGTATCTTTATGGAATTTATCCACTACCTTCCTTAGGTGTTTTCCAAGGACATATTAAATCGATCCACCATATCATAGGCCTAAGGATGCAGTGCAGTTTTTCCCGAATGCTTAATATCTTACACATTTCTTGGAATACACTCGATTAAAAATGTATTCCTAGGTCGGAATGTCACTCCATTGGTGCAATTGTTTGTAAACAATTCTGCTATGGTTGCCGCTCCTTGATTTGGTATCGGGTATTTGCTAAAGTAATCAATTCCCACCAGTACATATTTGTTTGTCGCAACTTGTATTGGCTTTACTCTCCTGTTGTCCAAATCAGACCGGATAATGGAGTGAGATGCGCCAGTATCTATAGTCAGTTAACGCTCCTTGCTATGCAAATATCCTCCGACGACAAGACTGCTCGATTTTCTTCCGAATTGTGATACAGATGTAATGGGGCATTCAATAGCTGGTACAAGTTCTCTGCCCTTGCATCTGGCTCGTTCTAGCTCATCTCCTCCAGCTTTGTGCCCAAGACTACCTACATTGTTGGAACCACTAGGGTCGCGGCCGCAATGACGTACAATATCACCTGGCTTCGCGAAATTGAAACATTTGATTACTGTGTAACTACGCTCTTGCGATCCTTTTAGTGCTTCCAATATTTCCAATCCCAATACCTCGATGTCCGACGTAAACTCCTGCAATATTTCATTAGCCTTCTGGATGCGGCTCTGAAGTTCAATTTGGTGTATCTGCTTCCTATGTTCGCTTCCGTATCGCCGCTCTAGAGCGGCCATCAATGTTTCAAGGTTGTTCCGCTCTCCCTCGGAAATATTCTGGAAGATTTCAGCAGCAGGATCTTTCAATGCCACGAATAGTGCAGCAACTTTAAATGCAGCATTCCAGTTGTTCACTATTGCGGTCTTCTCAAACTGTAGCTTAAAGGCCTAGAAAGCAACAGAACCGTCAAAGGATGGAGTTTTTACCTTCGAAGTACTGCTGAAGGAACTGGGCGATTAAGTAGCAACTTCTAGATACGACCTCTCAAATCATCCACCTCGGCCTCGATGTTTTCCTCAAGCTGCATTATTTTTCCGTCCACGTGCTCAACGCCCTTGAGTTTTGATGATATACGTGCTTCTTGTGCTTGTAATGTTATGCTCTTGTTCTTTCAGTTGAGATCACTTATGTCTTTTGTTCTTGCAGCTGTGATGAGATTTGTGTTTTCTGTGCTTCAATCTTGGATGGTTTACCTTTCTCCTGCGATCCCATTTTTCCATTTTTGTGGAGATCTGAGTCAACAAAGCCAATATTGCATTAGTCTCCCCGCTTGCGACTGTATACGAGTTTTCGTTCTTCTCTTCCGTTTTCGTTAATGTCTCATCGCTATCAGGATTAAAGATATTCTATTCCACGTTGATATCTTCTGATTCTATTGCCTTTCGTAGTCGTGTTTGTAGTTCGGATTTATTGACGGTTGCATTCAACCCACGGTTTTCCAACTCCCTTTTGAACTACTGGATCTAAAAATCACTTAAGTTTGCCATGTCCTTGTTGTTATCTGGAATCTATTCAACAATTACTCTTCTGACACAGATTGTAGCGAGTTTTAAGAAATCCTCGATATCTCCACAGCTCCTGTTATATTTCGAACCGCTGAACTGTAGAATAAATAACTCAAATATTCAGTATAGCAAAATGTTCGTACTTCAATTACAACGGGTTTAAATCATCTAATTGATTATTCCTCAGCTTGCGCTGAGTTGCCCTGTTTGCCTATTTATCCTAGGGGTCTAGACTTTTCACGAATAGCCTTCTCGAATAGCTTTTCATTTATTTCACGTTTACCTTCTATTTATATGCGTGTTTATCTGAAATAACTTCTGATCTGCAGACAGTCCCCCTTTCATCCACGATATTTAAGTATTGGAAAATTGCACTGGAAACGTTTTCCATCCAATTCACCCCATAAAAAGCAATAACCCATTCTTGTGCCGTTTTCGTAAACGCTTTCATTATAAAAAGCATATTTTCTTGAACAGAAAAGGTTTACGCTTTTTCCGTGTGGTGTATTCAATACTTTCTGAAGGTCGAAGCTGGCGGAGATATACGTCCCATTCTCTTTGCTTTTTCTTTGGTCCTCTAAGAAAATTTCTTTTGATTTATCTCTGTCCCGTATGTGCATTTTATGTTGCTCAGTTTGTTGTAAAAGGTTTTGTGCTTCTCTGTCCGAATTCTTATACTTTTCACAAATAATGCGTTTGTCCTTTTTTGGCAAATGGAAGCCTATATGGTATTCATTTTTGAAAATGGTACGAAAAACTCTAAGGGATAACTTAGCCTGCTCCTTTGTATTTATCAAGTGCTGCGTGTAACACCTATACAAAGTTGGCACGTTTCGAAAGTACTGTGGAAGATATAATTTAGTACTTTTGTTCCTACAATAGTGAGAAGGAACTGCTGGTAGGTGTTCAATGAATAATTTCAAAAGAGCCACATTTATTTCGTCAGACTTATTATGGGGAGGAGGTCTTTTTTTGGTCAGGCAAGAGGTATTTGAAGAGTTATGTTTTTTTCTAACACATATTAACGTGTTTTGGGAAATATTAAGTGTTTTCAGTAAAAACTTTAAAACGCTTTTCGTTATAGGTAATGAAATATATTATGTATGAAATATGCATAGCTCCACTGTTTTTTAAGGCTATATGATGTTCTCCTTTGAACGCATTTCCGGGTCATGCACGATAGAATCCAATCTCTTTGTTGTATCTTGTTGCCTAAGCCCCAAAAGTGTTCATTTAGCACCAACCGATCTTGCTCACTAAGCCCCAAAAGTGTTCATTTAGCACCAACCGATCTTGCTCACTAAGCTTTTCACAACACTTGTTTCCACATTTTCCACGCAGGGATTTGGTTTAACTTCATACAGCTTTCGTTTTTTACCCCGAAGTCTTTTAGGAAGTTTTCATTTCTTCTTGTACCCTCTTGTTCCAACGCATATCTCGTTTTCTTATTCCCCAGAATATGTCTTTTCAGACTCAGTATCGCTATATGGCACCTGTGAGTTATTCTTGGTCGTTCATTGGTATAAAAACGCAGTTTTTTTATTTTATTTTAAAGATAATATAAAATAATTAATCACCTTATTTTATAAAAGCTCCATATTAAAATAATAAAACATTTTTATTGAATTTCACGAACTTAAGCAGAAATTATTTGTATCAAACTAAAATATATATTTTCGTTTTCAGCCATATTTTTTTCTTCTTGCAAAATGGTTGCTTAAATCATGCATATACAGTATAATTGCAACAAGTGCTTTTGCGAACAATATAAATATACACGATAAAAGTGAAAATAAACATTACTCGTAAGATACCACAGAGAAGCACTTTTGAGATAAGTAGAAATTTGCGGGCACCAAAAAAAGTAAACAAAACTCAAAATTCACTTACACTAAAATTTCTTTTTTATTTAGCTTGATAACGGTACTATTCTCTATTATAAAAATTTGTGAGATGATTCAAATCATGCAAAACTATCGGTTTTCAGCAAAAAAACTAATATCTGTATTTTTTTGGTTACACTTAAATTGCGGGAAGGGCTCGATAATGTGTGCATTTTTATCTTTCTTCTTCGCTCATAGCTGCTGACTGTATGTATGAATGTAAAATATTTTCTGGCTCTTAGCTTTGCTGTTTACATGTTTGTGTGGTTGTTTGCTTTGCTGTTGTTGTGAGTTTATTTACTAGCACCACAGTGTTGTATCGAAACCGTTCTTCGCTCCGCTTTAAGCTGGAGACATTGGTGCTTTATCGGTAACCGTATCGGTAACCTTTTAACAGCTGATTCGACCAACCTTATGAGAATCAATGCAATCGATATTGGTGCCGCTAAGGTCGTAACCGTATCGTAGCCAACCAATTGGTTTTTGGTTTACCGTCGTAACGATAAACAGCTGATTACGTTAGGGATACGACTACAGCGATACGACATACGGCACCAATGACTCCCGCTTTAATCGAAGTTAATATTCTGCATTACGACGGAATCGTAACGAGAAGAGGAAGAGCAAATGATTTTTCGAAATCAGCTGTTTGAACGAAATGTGTGAACATTGGAAAAAAATAAATTAAAGAAAATTTGTAAAAAACACTGAAAAACGTTTATATTTTGTTATCCACGCCATTTTGTACAAAAAAAAGCAATAGAATATATTGTCGCAGTGTCTTTTTTGAGTGAAGTGCTTTCATAATTGTATGTGTGTTTTTGTCATTCTTTTGGCCAATTCCCTGCCGTGGCCACCAAGTTTTGTTAAAACGGATTCCTGCACGAATATAGTTCACATTTTCTGAATTTTATGGATGCCTATTTCATTGCACTGGCCTAAAATACTTTATGAAGATTTATGTATTCTTTCCGCAAGGATTGTTTACGTTTTCGCTTCACCTTCCTCTACTCCGGCAGCTTACTTTGGCATATAACTGGACCCAAGGAACAGACACAAATTATAGCTGTCTATTATACTGGAATCAATAGCAGCGGCATTATTTGTGGAGTTGGAAAGCAACGCATACGAAAATAGCCAGGCGAGAATGGAAAGGCAAATATTGCGAGATTTGTGTAATCCATTTGAGATGAGTGACGAATTGTAAGAAATTGAACTTAAAGGAGGTAAAGTTGAATGACTTATTTTCTTATTTAGGTTCAAAGAAACTTTCGACTTAATAAGGATGCTTTCAAGTATGTGTTAGATACTTTTGCGGGGCAAAATCGTCCACGGACTTCGGCACCGACATCTGCTCTTAATATTGTAGTAGCTGCTTTGAGATCTTTTGCAGAAGGCAGTTACCAGCATAGAAAAGGGGCGGATTATAATATAGGAATGGGAGAGTCAACAGTGGAAAGTCACTGTCTACGTTTCTGGATGTAATGCAGCCATAATTATGCCCTCAGTGGATAACATTTGAACAAAGAGAAGAGGAGAAAATACAAGCGAAGCAATAATTTTACGCGAAGGATGGCTTCCCAGGAGTCATCATATCCCGCTTTGTTGCCATTAAATTAGCAAACGTCTCATACTGCACTTGTGTTGGAAACATATAAAAAACAATCACCATCTGCTTTTTACGTTTCTCAACAAGTTTTACTTACATTTTTGTTAAAATTCTGTTATAAATTAATAAAAAAATAAAAAGAAAATATTTTTCCGCCACTTTAGAAAAACGGAACTACGATCGAAATGCAGAATACACAAAATCGAACGATTCGAAGTTGGATCGAAGGAGATTGGAACACAGAATACCAAAGTTGCCAAATCGAAAAAATTCCAATCCAAGTCGAAATGCAGAATAGGGGTGAATATTCGCCAAAATATAGTACATCATTTACCTTATAGTAACGTATTATTTTAGGCTTATTTACGCTACAAACAGCCGTATTCCTAAGGTGAAATAAAAAAACTCGAACAGAGAAAATCCGATTTTTTGAAATATATAGGTCGCCTTTTATTCCCGTATGAAATATGTGTTCCAAATATGAGCCAAATCGGACCACAAATAATACTTTTTGAATATATGTTGTTGTTGTTGTAGCAGGGCTTCGCCCCATCCAGTCACAAATTGTCATCAATATCCTCTAAAGGCTTGGTTTCCTCGAAAGCGGTGCCGATATTTAGCGGCCGTTACATAGCCGTAGAGTATGTTGTCAACATTGTTGCAGTGTAAAAGTAATTATGTGTAAACTAAGAAGACGGTGAAGTTCACCGTAACGTAATATAGTGGCAGGGCATAAAATATTACGGGCGTCATGACGGTAGAAACTCGTTCATCACCGTTTTTTGTCACCGCAATTGTCAAAGCGGTAAACATTTTGTCAAATAATTATAAAATAAACAATATTCTTGAATTTTAATTTTTTTGAACATGTTTTATTTTTGTATGTACAATTAAAAAAATAAGGTGAAAAACTAAAATAAAAGGAAATATGTAAAATAAAATTTTGTGGATCGTCTGCCGGAAGTGTTCGTAGTTTCTAACAAAGCGGTGCCGCTGAAAACGGTGAGTATACCGGGCGTTCTTTGGCGCTCGTAATAAAGGGGCACCGCTTTCCGAGGAAACCAAGCCTTAACGGGAGTCCAAGGAAAATTGCTGTTTCAACAGGTGTGAACCATAATGAGAGGGGTGTTAGAGGCGTTGGTTCCACATTACAATTGAAAGGATGGTTGGTGTCATGTGGGGACACAAAGCAAGCAGGGCATACATTCTGTATGTCAGGGCTGATTCTGGATAGGATAGGATAGGATAGAGTTTAACTTGTTACAGTATCCAGATCGAATTTGAGCTAGAGTGACTCGCATTTCCCTAGAGAGTGTGCGTTCCTCCTCTGCAATATCCTCCTTTTTAAATATCTCGATCCTTACGCCATCTGGCGGCAATTTTTTTCATGGGTCGCTTTTTATTCCTGAGGCCCTATTCAGTAAGTATGAGTTTTGAAATGTACATTTTTCTTTCATACAAATTATATGAAGAAAAAGTGTACATTTTAAAACTCACAGTTACTGAATAGGGACCCTTATGTAATATGTATTCCAAATAAGAGCTAAATCGGACTACAAATATAATGTTTTAAAATATCTCGAACCCAATCGGACCCAAAATACGATTTTTTTTTAAATATATTGATCGACGCGCAATCTAGCGGATTGTTTTTCTTTTTATTGCATTACCATCGGGTCCAGAACTATATTCCAAGTTTTAAGCTTCTAGGTTATCGGGAAGTTACTTAAATTTCAATTACAATATTCGTAAACAACGCTAGACATAGTCAAGCTAAATAAAACCTTAACCTTTAAAAAAAAAAAAATTGTTTGTGCCCAGCAGTTTGAGTGCATTAAACATACATTTTAGATTTAACTTATGGCGATAAATGTAGCATCATATAGAAAGGATGTTCCTTGATTAAGTCGTGGGGTATCTGAGTGTTGTACATTTTGTCTAGGAAACGGCGAATATTTTCAATGTTAGCCAAGCTTCCAAGACTAAGATTTTTGCTTTAATGTTTTATTCTTAAACTACTATTTATACGTTGCGCACATGATTCAATTATACAAGGTTTTTTAAAATTGTGACACTCCGCACTCATGGCTGTTTTTTAGAAGGAGAGGAGAAGGGGGAGAAATTAAATCCCCTTTTTCAAAATATCACAAATTCGAAAAAAATATATGCAAAGTAGTGTGAAGGATTACCTTAAAATAAGGTATAAATTTTTAGTTTTATACAATGAACTAGTAAGCTTAGGCCCACTTGCATACCGGCAAATGAGCCTTCTAACTCGGATGGACATAGAGAGTAACAAATAAAGCTAATAATGGAATATAGTGAAGCACCAAATCACGTTTAGGAAATTTGCCACTACAAGATTTTACTTGCAACTTTTTAATCTTGTCATTCCCTTTGAGACACGATGATTGATAAAGCTTTAGCAAAGGGATTTTTTAGAGAATCTGGCCGTAGTAAACAACCTGTTAGTCACATTTGAAACTGAGTTGCTATCATCATTTTCCGATGATGTGCATAACGCTTCTTAAATAAATCCTAAGAGGGATATATTGACCGCGGTGTTGGAGCTGAAGACTTCTCAGCAACTTTAGCTGTCGCTGTCAGCCCGTCTTTCAAACTCGGCTAGTATCTTCCAAGCAGAAGTCCTGGGGTCTTATCCTGTAATTCTATTCGAAGAAAAATGCGTTTCAAAAGCTTTCAAATGAAATAATAAATAGGTACATAATAAGACATCTGAGCATTTATTCAAGCAGCGCTCATGACACTTAACTTCCCCATCACTTCGTCTAAGACCGCCAGCAGCTGCAAGAGGTCGCTTCAGGCAGTAGCTAACTACGCAAACAGGGACTGCTGGATGCAGCTTAGGTAGTCGGATGCATCATTTAAGAAAATAAATCTTTAGGATCATTGCCACAATCACTGGTCTCTGGCCTGCATGAAAAAGTAAGGATATCCCTTTTTACAGCATTGGCATGAGCTGCGGCGAGGAGAGATTCAAAGAAACAGTTAGGCACTACCTTTAGCTATGCCCAGCTTCAGCACACGCTAGGCTTCAAACTATTGGCAGTAACACACACCCGGACTTCCGGAAGTTGCTTAGTACTACGTTAATGAGATCAGAAGGTTCAATCGGCTGAATCAAATGTTTTCAAAAGAGTACCGAACAACCTTATTGACCAGCAGCAAGAAAGTATACCAAAACAGCACCTCGTTCTCTACTTGCGGGTCTTTAGCATACGGGAAGCATAGCAACCAGGATTTAGGCTTATTTGTGGCATCTGCAAATAAATATAAAGCTCAATTAATCAGCATTGTTACAAAATTGCGTTTTTATTTGTAATTTACCCAAAATTTACAGCAAAAAAATTTCAATTTATCACGAATGTTACAAAAGAAACTATCAAAACCAAAAAAGTGCATCCAATTAACATTTTTTTTCTGAAAATTAAAACTTTCAATACTGTTTTAAAGTTTTGTTCATTATTCAGAAAGGAGTTTGAAAGGAATTATACTTTTCATTTTTAGGAGCGACTTGGGAGCTTGGTATGTGAAGAGCACAGGATGGTCTAGGGCTACATGGGTAACCTTTAATAATTAAACCATGCGTTGCGCAATTATTTTTGAAAAAATTAGTTAACAGTCTCTGGATGATTCCGAAAAATCGCGGGTTCCCGGGATTGTCATATTCGAGTTCCTAAATCCCGGGATTACAAAATAACTTTGGGACTCGATATCTTAATCATTGTGAATGATGACTAAGTGTGATATCTTATCTGTCAACTGCCTGACAGGATGTTCAATATGGCTACTTTTTAGCGTTTTGACAGGGTGTTCAATATGGCGGCGCCTATCTTCAGCGGGTGATAGAAAGAGATACAGAATGAGACAGCGATAGTCAAGTACAAATCAGGTGATCCAATCACTTTGGAATCTTGACGTCTATGCAGAAGATATCACACATAGTCATCATTCACAATGGTCTTAATAACAACACGAGCAAATACCACTTAATTGAACAAGTTCTAGGGATGGAAGTTGAAGTCTAGTATCAGATTTATATATCCAATGTATACAGGAGAAAAGCACAAATCACACACAGAAGATTGCGAATTGCGCATGTAAACAAAAGATCTGCTGTTTTCTATGGGCAATTTCTACGTCATTTTCCTTTAGCTCTTGTTTTTCCCCTCTTTCTTTCATTCGCTCAAGCAGTCAACTTTGACGTAGATGCGCAAAACGAAGAAAGTTTCAACTCGTGAATGCGCAATCGTATGTGTGTGATTTGTGGGAGAAAAGTAACTCCTTTTTCCGGGCTTCTGAGTTCGTTCCCTTTTTCCTTTTTAACGCAAATTGAAATAACAAGGTCTTAAAAAATCTGCTTTTTAATAAAAAACAAGCTTAAAATAATAGGGCAATTTTTTACTATACTTGCCTGCTAATACATGTGTGAGGGTGGATGTAAGAGACATTCGGGCCTATTCTGGATTTCGATTCCGACCAATTTATTCGGAATCGAAATGGATTGGTGTTCTGAATATCGATTCCGACCAGACTTGGTCGATTTGAAAAGTTTTGCCTCTGAGCAGTCGGAATCGAAAGTAATTAGCCTATTAAGCATAGATAATTACATTATTGTTCCCACAAATTAGTTTTATTAAATTATTCATTTTATTTGGAAGATATATAACAACTTTTTGCTGGACTATTTGTTCATTTAGTGTAACAAATCTTAATTTGAAAATTCCTATCAAAAATTTTTCAAGCTAAACAAAGCGATTCTGGTCGAAATGAAACCGGCGTGTTCTCAATTTCGATCGATCGATTTTTGCGATTTTTATGCACAATTGCACGTCTTCTTGCCTATGCATTGGCGCTGGCATTTTGTTCAAATTTTTGCACAATTTTAATTTAATTAAACCCAAAATAAATAAAAACAGCTGTTTCCCTTGATTATCGACTCGAAATGAAAACGATTCGAAATCGACTTCGAAACGATTTGTTTCAATCGGAATTTAGAACACCAAAAAGGAATCGACTCGGAATCAGCCTCGTTTTACTTTTCAAAACGAGTCGGAATTCAGAACAGGCCTGATTACTTTTGTGAGGGTGGTTTACAAATTTTAAATTTGGTGAAAAAATTGGTGAACGGTTTCTTTTAGAAAATTTATAATTTCCGTAAAATTTTTGCAGTGCCTACTCAAGTAAATTTTTGTTAAAGCTTATGCGATGTCACTAAACTGTCAATTTTCCCTCAGACTTGGATCAGCCCCGAATCCCAACATTCACTAACGCTATAGGTCCATCGCCAAAAAAATGAATAAAGTACTTTAAAAAAAGATTTTAAGTTAAACGGTTTTACTGAAAACAATACTTACATGAAATAATAATAATACCAAAAGCTAGAAAATAATTAGGTAGGTCCTAGGTACTAGTAATCACACTCATCATCAATATAGAGCGTTGATCAGACAATTAAATAAAAGCGTTGGGCGCGTTAAATTTCTAAAAATGTGAGGAGTAGCTTAACCGGATTATGGTTCAGTTGGTCTTATATATGACTATCAATAGAAATTTTACTTGTCCAATGCTTTTATTTAATTGTCTGATCAACGCCCTAGATTGATGAGGAGTGTGATGACTAGTACCTAGGACCTACCTAATTATTTTCTAGCTTTTAGTATTATTATTATTTCATGTAAGTATTGTATTCAATAAAACCGTTTAACTTAAAAAAATTTTTTTTAATTATTTTACTTTCAAGTTTTTAGTCTTTATTTAATTGCCTATTATTTCTCATTCCATTTAGTTCATTTAGTGACTCATTATTACAGGGACCCTTTCCTGACAATTTGTTACAATCTAAGTCCTCAATACATAATCCTTCCAAAGACTTTACTCAACTCTGCGCCACGCTTGTCCCTCCTCCAACTCCAAAATATTTTGATGTCACTTCTACCGGACTGTATGTAATATTTGTTCCAAATATGGACCAAATCGGACCACAAATACAATTTTTGTGAATATCTCGATCCTTGCGTCACCTAGCGGCGATTTTTTCATAGGTCGCCTTATATTCTTGTATGTATTATGTGTTCCAAATATGAGCCAAATCGGACCACACATACGATTTTTGTGAATATCTCGATCAATGCGCCACCTAGCTGCGATTTTTGTTCATAGCTCGCTTTTTATTCTTGTATGTATTATGTGTTCCAAATATGAGCCAAATCGGACCACAAATACGATTTTTGTGAATATCTCGATCAATGCGCCACCTAGCTGCGATTTTTGTTCATAGGTCGCTTTCTATTCTTTTATGTATTATGTGTTCCAAATATGAGCCAAATCAGACCGCAAATACCATTTTTGTGAATATCTCGATCCTTGCGCCACCTAGGGACGATTTTTTCATAGGTGGCTTTCCATTCTTGTATGTATTATGTGTTCCAAATATGAGCCAAATCGGACCACAAATATGTTTTTTGTGAATATCTCGATCCTTGCGCCACCGAGCGGCGATTTTTTTTCATAGATCGCCTTCTATTCCTGTATGTATTCTGCGTTCCAAATATGAGCGAAATCGGACCACACATACCATTTTTGTTAATATCTCAATCCTTGCGCCACCTACACTCAGAGAAAAAATCGTTCTAAAACGAACGAAACAAGTTCAAAATTAAGAACATTCGTTGACAAAAGTCTGTTAAGTACGTTTTTTCTTAACTCGTGACCGATGGGCTTGTTTTAAGAACAGTTTTTCCAAGCACACCGTTTGTATTTTATGACCACTTTGGTATTGATGTGTGAACCTTCTGTGCTCATTTCAAGCACTACTTGGACTTGATTTAAGATGTTGCGTTCTCACGCTTCGAGAACAATTTGTGGTCGATTTAACATTTTTCGGTGTTAGTTCAAGAACGGTTTGTGCTTGATCTTTGGGGGAGTGGGGAAGGTAATTTTTTCAAGTAGGTACCCATCATTTATTTTTTTTTTATTAATAAATAATTTATTTGTCATTAATAAAAAATATTAATACCAAAACAAATTAATTTAAGAACATTGTTCTCATTAATAGAACATTTGTTCATATTTTAAGACCAGCCGTTCTCTTTTCAAGAAAATTGTTGTCAGTTCAAGAACAAGGTTGTTGTTTTGAGAACAGGTCGTTCGTTTTTCAAGAACAAAAAAGTAAGGACATGAAAAGCTTGAATTGAGTCCGGTGGTGCTGGATTTTAGAACGGCGTTTTTCTCTGAGTGTAGGGACGATTTTTTCATAGGCCGCTTTCCATTCTTGTATGTATTATGTGTTCCAAATATGAGCCAAATCGGACCACAAATACGATTTTTGTGAATATCTCGATCCTTGCGCCACCTAGCGGCGATTTTTTTTTCATAGGTCGCTTTCTATTCTTGTATGCATTTTAAGTTCAAAATATGAGCCAAATCGGACGACAAATACGATTTTTGCATTGTCATCTTAGCTACCGCTCTAGTTAGAGTTCGGAATAGCGCAGATCGTTGGCAAACCGCTCGTCTTTTGTTTGATTCCGGATCGCACGAATCCTTTGTTACAGAGTCATGCGTACAACGCTTGGGGTTACCACGCATATCTTCGAACGTAACGGTAACTGGTATCGGTTCAGCTCAAAGTGGTCACTGCAGGGGTGAACCTGCTTTATCCCTTGCTTCTCATTATTCCAATGAATGTTATGTTATCAACGCTTTAATTTTACCCAAAATTACATCTGAGCTGCCAACACATCCAATTAATATCATCAATTGGTCGCACATTCAAGATCTCTTCTTAGCTGATCCTCAATATAGGAAGCCTGGCCGCATCGACGTGTTAATTGGGATGGATTGTATGGATGAATTGATCTGCGAGGAGCTTCGCAATGGTCGACCCGGCACACCAACACACAAACGGTCTTTGGATGGACGTTGTTCGGTAGCCTAGAAAGGGCACGCGCGATAAATCTACAGGCGCTGCACTGCGACGTGCAAATAGAAAGAGCGCTCACTAGGTTGTGAGAGCTTGAAGAATCGCCACGCAAATCGTATTTCACGCAAGAAGAACGCATCTGTGAAGAGCATTTTGAAACCACGCACCACCGCACTCCTGGTGGGAGGTTGGTAGTTGAACTACCGCTTAAACCCAATGTTATACTGGGCGAATCGCGAGAATTCGCCATTCGCAATCTGTTGCGAATCGAGCGTAGGTTTTCCAAAGATAACTCTTTATGGTTGCGTTACAACGAATTTATGACCGAGTTGCTTGAAATGAATCATATCGAAGTTGCGCCCGAACCCACCAAGGATGCATACTACATGCCGCATCATCCCGTCTTAAACGAATCTAGCATCACCACAAAATTGAAGGTTGTTTTCAAACGCGTCTGGAAAGACTTCATCTGGCAACTCTTTGAATGACGCATTGTATGTCGGGCCACAACTACAGCAAGATCTGGTTTCGATATTGATGCGATTTGGAATGTACCGTTATTCAATTACTGCGGACATAGCAAAAATGTAGCGCCAAGTTTGCGTCGATAAGAAGCACGTTCAGCGCATTGTGTAGCGCTTCGATTCCAACTCGCCTATAAGGGATTATCGGATGCTGCGTGTCACATATGGTGTTGCGGCTGCATCTCACTTAGCCGTTAGATCGTTACAACAGACAGCTAAGGATTCATCCAACCCATACAACCCAGTCATTTCTGCAATTACGCAGGATTTCTACATGGATGATCTGCTGACAGGTGCGTCCTGCAGTGATGACTTAAAGGCCATACATCAGAACGTATCTACAATTATTCAAGAGGCTGGTTTCGAGCTGCGGAAATGGGCCACGAACTGCGCCGAGATTAGGGAGAGTATTTCAAACATATCTCAGTCTATTTCGCATTATATTGTCGATGACAAAAACGTCAATGCATTGGGAATCGTTTGGAATACTGAGGAAGACTACATTACGTTCGCAGTTAATTTACGAAACCCTCCTATCGCTTTAACAAAGAGAGAATTCGTTGCTGACGCTAGCACATTATTGGACCCTCTCGGGTTACTGGCTCCGGTGATAGTCAAATCGAAGATGTGGTTCTAAGACATTTGGCGCGCTGAAGTTGGTTGGGACGACTTGAAACCACCTCGTTTACAATTAGAATCGCTAGCCAATGTGAGAGTTGACCGCTGGATCCGCTCTGTAGTGCGATTCACTAACTTATATCGTTATGGAAGTCGTTATGTATATCGGCCAAATTTTTGGCTTGCTGTAACGAATGTGCGATTCAGTAACTTGTGTATAACGAGTCCAAACAGCTGACTTTTCGTATCTATCCAAAATGTTAAAGTGTGGCATCTCTGCTCACATCAGCCGTTCGAAATGTCAAAATATGCGAAAATCACAAACAGGAATAAAAAAAGCTATTTGTTCGAGCTAATTTGATTTGATTCTTCAGTTTAATATATTATATTTCAGTTTAATAATTGATTTTTTATAAGTGGAATTCACCATACTAGGTACTGAAATCAAATTTCTTTGTTCAGTGTACAAAAAAAAAGTAATATTAAAGGAAAGTATTTTTATGATTTTAATAATCGGGGATTGCCCATATTCCTTTTTTTAAATGTATGAAAACATTTATTTGAAGCAATTTTATTTTTTTTTAATTTTATAATTTATTTAGTAGTTTGGGAAAAATTTAAACAACGTGACATCAGGACGGACAAGGCGACAGCTGTTTCGATTATACCTTGTAAATCTCTTCAAAGCCTTTTCAGCAACAAAACAAAGTTTCTTTGAAAACCGCCGTACCAAGCATAGCTTCAACACATAATTGCATACGAAGCATGCAAATGTGTAAAAGATTAAAATATGCAAAAAGAAGGCAATTGGGAAAAACTTTACAACAACTAAGGCATGACGTAGCTGAATGCATTTATAACCATTTCAACTATCGTAGGAGTGCGAGTTCGACTCCCACTCCCGGGAGAGAAAGTATTTTTAATTATTACGATATTACAACCTTATTTTAAACATTTATTGTTCCTTGTTTTAGAATTTTATAATGGCGTCCACAAGTGCTGCTGCTAAGCGAAACCGGACATCACAGGAGCAGTTACGGACTTTAGTTGACCTTCTCACTGAGAACGACGGACTGACGACTAGGAAATTCCAGCGTCTACATGGAAGGATGGAGTACTTGAGGAAATGAAGGGAGTTGACAGAAAAGCTCAACGCTATTGGAGGAGCTACAAAGACTACAGAACAATGGCAAACGGTAAGTACTTCTTTAGTGAAAAATAGCAACATACAAACTTATCTTGTTTGGTTGATTTTCCGACAGGGTGGATAAATGATGTATATTGGAACGATTTTCCGTCATCCCTTGTCAAATTTGGTTTTGAGACAAACCGGTTTCGGCGTTGTGCCATCATCAGTGTCGATTTTCGTTCTGATCTGTTGTTGTCATTTGTCCTGTATTTATAGTTCGTAGGTATATGAGCAGGTATTGTCAAATTGATGCTTGTGTATATTTAGTTATGTGTATGTGCTGTGTGTTCGTTCAGAACCGAGGGTGGTTTACTAATCGATTTGTGTGGCTGACTGGGGTAGGTAGAAATCTGTGATTTTAGTCGTTTGACCTTCTTTGTCGGTTTTTTGTTTTGGTGTGTTAATTGTTTTGTGTTTATTTGTTGTTGTGCATTTGTCTGTTGTACCTGTGTGATTAAGTTGTTTCTTGTAAACAAGTTTTAAAGGCTCGAATATTGTGTCAGAAATGGTGTTTATCTGTTCGTTTATTATTCTACCGTCGAATGTTTTCTGTTTGTAGATTTCCATGTTTTCGAGTACGTTAAGACGTCGGCCCTTTTCTTGTATGTGAAGAACCCTAACTGTTTTATTGATGTTTGCTGGGGAACATTCATTCTCGACCATGTGATTCGCGAAGTTAGACTCGGGTATAATGTTTGGATTCCGTATTTTTTTGTTGTAATCTCTAATATGTTCTCTGAACCTCGTTCTTATTTGCCGTCCTGTTTGTCCTATGTAACTATGCTGGCATCCGCAGGTAAGCTTGTATACGCCGTGGCTGCTAAACGGATCCTCTGAGTTAATGTTAGTTCTTAGTTTTCGCCCTAGATTGTTCGATGTTTTGAATGCTGTGTTAATGTTGTATTTTTTAAAGAAATTTGCCAATTTATATGTTGCTTTTCCAGTATATGTCATAGTCGTCCAGCTATTATTTTCTTTTTCATTATTTCTTTTTGGTTCTCCATTTGTCCTTCTGAGCTTATCTACTAGTGCTTTTTTATATCCGTTGTTTGCAGCGATATTATATATGACCTCAAGTTCTCTCTTATATGCCTCTTGTGTAAGAGGTGTTCTTTCAAGTCTATGTACCAAATGCTTTAATGCTGCATTTTTATGATGTTGAGGGTGATTTGAGGTATTGTGTATTATTGTGTCGGTGGCCGTTGACTTTCTATATATGTCATAGTTAAATCTTTTGGCTTCTTTATCAATATTTATCGTGAGGTCTAGATAGTTGATTCCTCCGTCTTTTTCGGTTTCCATTGTAAATTTTATATTGCCGTGCTGTTTGTTGAGGTACTCCAGTACGAGCTCTTCGTTATTAGTAGTTAAAACGCATATTATGTCTTACACATATCTAGCATAAAATGACACGCCTAATTTGGACTTCAGCTTCTGTATGTACTTTTCTTCCAGATTTTGCATGAACACTTCCATAAGAATTGCTGACGTGGGGCTTCCCATTCCAAGACCGTTTGTTTGTCTATATATTTTATTGTTGAATTTAAAATAGTTTTGACGTAAAGTGGTTCTTAGCGTATTTGTGATTTGCATACTTTTCACTTTGTTTTTTGTGTTATGAACTATTGTTGAGCTAACTATGTCCAAAGTCTCCGATAGTGGTATAGATGGGTATAGATCTTTTATGTCAAAAGATACCAATTTGCTCTTTCTTGTTAGCTCTACGGTCTCGAGTTTCTCTATTAGTTCTGTTGTGTTAGCTATTGCATATTCGTTCCTTAGCTCCAGAGTGTCTATCAATATCGTTTTTAAATATTTGGACAGTTTGTAACATGGTGCCGATTTAAAATTAATGATGGGCCTCATTGGCGTGTCCGGCTTGTGGATTTTTGGTAGCGCAACCAGTGGAGGAGCCGAAGGGTTCATTTGGACCAATCTATGTGCCATGTTAGAATCTACTATATTTGTTGCATTTTTTATAGCAACTTTGATTTGTTTTTGGTATTCATCTGTGGGATCCTTCTCATTCTACGACATTTCATTGCCTCTATGAGATCCTCGGTTTTGGATATATATTGCTCTTTTTCGATTAGCACATTGGTGTTTCCTTTGTCCGCTTTCGTTGTGACAATATTGTTTTTCCTTAGTTTATGCCGTAGATTCTTTATTGTTTTCTCCTCTGTATTCGGTTTTTGTCCTTCCTGTGCTTTCACCTCCTTTCTTATGATTTCCCTGCACATGTGTCTTGCGTGCTCCTGTTCTTCCTGTGGTATCAATGATATTGCGATCTCCACATCTACAATCGCTTGCTCCGTTTTTCTTACTGTATTCTGGTCCATGATATAGTGCTTCAGGCCCTTTTCGAGAAGTTGTGCCTCTTCCTTGGTAATGGCCACTGTTGTGAGGTTAACGAACTTGTCATGAAACTGGTGAGTGTTTTGGTTTTGGTTACCCTCTCGTCGTCCTGCCAGCTTGTCCAATTTTCGGTTCAGCGACCTGTATTTTTGTTGTAGTTCCTGATCGACCTCTGTCTTAATGCGGTCGAAGCATTCCATTAATACAGTCGTAGGTAGTTGTTCTGCCAATCTTAAATGGATAGATAATAACTCGGCATTTATCTCATCCTTCTTCGAGTATAAGCTTTCCAACTCATATTTTAAAAAATTTATTTTCCGCTTTTCTAACTGTTTTCCTGCTAGACTTGGTATTTGCCTTTATTGTTATTTTTGCGAATTTCGGAGTAACATTCAATTCCAGGCATTGTTTGTTGAACCAAATGCTCGCCTTTGCTTTATATATTTTCAGTAGGCGTCGCTTGTAAATTGTTAGTAGTCCGTTCGCGTTCAAGTTAAAAGCCTGACAAGCAATAACTGACTTATCTTCACATACAAGAAAAGGGCCGACGTCGTAACGTACTCGAAAACATGGAAATCTACAAACAGAAAACATTCGACGGTAGAATAATAAACGAACAGATAAACACCATTTCTGACACAATATTCGAGCCTTTAAAACTTGTTTACAAGAAACAACTTAATCACACAGGTACAACAGACAAACGCACAACAACAAATAAACACAAAACAATTAACACACCAAAACAAAAAACCGACAAAGAAGGTCAAACGACTAAAATCACAGATTTCTACCTACCCCAGTCAGCCACACAAATCGATTAGTAAACCACCCTCGGTTCTGAACGAACACACAGCACATACACATAAGTAAATATACACAAGCATCAATTTGACAATACCTGCTCATATACCTACGAACTATAAATACAGGACAAATGACAACAACAGATCAGAACGAAAATCGACACTGATGATGGCACAACGCCGAAACCGGTTTGTCTCAAAACCAAATTTGACAAGGGATGACGGAAAATCGTTCCAATATACAACATACAAACCGTCATGAGGAGTCAGTGCTTGTGATACATAAATAGAATCGCAAATTGTGAGACAATTTATGATTAATCATAGCATGGTGAGAACGGGATTCCACTAAATATTGTGAATAGCGGAAAGCGCTGAAAAAGTTACGTTCGGCCATTTGTTTGATTATTAGTGTTTGGTTCTTATGTACAAATATGTGTGAATAGTATATGTACATTTAACTTGTACGCTAATCCCAAAAACATACATAAATGTGTTACGGTGAAAAGTTAATATTGTGTTGAAATTCAATCGAAGAATTTAGTGATTCCGGTAAGTCTAGGACTGTGGTAGACTACTTAAAAACGTCCAAAAATATCAAAAGATATCAAAAGACACGTTTTGACTACGGTATCAATAATCCGAAGGTGGAAAATAAAAATTTTACTTCTGTCAGGAGATATTTATAGTCGATGTCTGTCCTACACTTATCGTGTTATCAGAATTCACTTTTAGCTTTGATTTTTCCCGAGATATTTATGTTTATTCATAAATGTGTCCATATTTCGTGTTTTATTTCTTTGGAAGTAGGTGTGGCGCGATTTAAAAAGCCGCACGAGCAACCGAGTTCGAGACAGGAGTTTGCGGGAAGCCCGAACAGGCAATAGGCAAGTCAACCTCCCGGCGGTAACTGATGTGGAAATGCGCGTGGTTAGCCTTGTCGGAGATGATTATATTGATGGCTCACGCGATTGCCCGGATAGCATAGTTGAAGTGAGCTGATATTTATTTATTTATTTTTATTTATTTATTTATTATTTAAAGTCGACGATAAACTATGGTCGACTGCATAATATAAAAGATATATAAATATACAACTCAAAAGATAAAATTTAAGATATATCGAGATTTCAACAATGTTATATTACAAACAAAGAAATATTAATGACCATTACTCTTTAATTTCAGAATATAATAATAATAAGAAATATGAGCAGAAATAAGACCTTATGCCGAAATCTTATACTGGCGGAATGCATCAGATTCCGCTCAGCATGATTTCGGAATGCAGTGGATTCCAATCTTCCTGTTGGAATGCAACAAGATTCCAATCAGCATGTCATGCGAATCCCGCAGTGCTAAGAGTAGTGTAATGAGGATACGCCATCACAAGGCATAAAAAAGTAACATGACCTGTGTTGTTGGAATGCACAGGATTCCAATCAGCTCGATGCCTGACCCATAAGATTATACTGCCGGAATGCATATGATTCCGGTCAGTAACTCATGAAAAAGCATGTTTTTTACGATGTTGGAATGCACCAGATTCCAATTAACACAGTACTGTCTTGTTCCTTCGTAATGATACATGTTGATAAATGTTCCTCCATCCTTAAGCGAGATAGTTCCTGTTTTTTATGGAAGGAATAAAATGCCGGCAAATTAAATTAGCTTGTATCTCTTAAATTAGATAGGCAAGTATTGCATTACGCATAGTGGCAAAAGTACATTCAAGACTGATACAGCAATACAAGTCATTGTAGTGCGCGCACCAGAGAAGAAGAGGATTATTTCTAGCAAAGTTTCGTCGACCAAGAGGTAAATAGAAAGGAACGTAGTGTCTGGATATTCTAGGGGGAACCGCAAAAAACAAGCGGCTGAGGAGGTCCGCAGAATCAATTTTTCCAATAATGAGCTTATGGATGAACAATACCCCCAGTAATATTCTCCGATTTTCCAGAGTGGGTAAGTTAATAAGAAGAAGTCTACTTCTGTATGGAGGAAGGTGGAGACTTGAGTCCCAATTAAGGCCGCGCAATGCAAATATCAAAAATTGCTTTTGAACTGACTCAAGACGCTTTATATGCTTTTGAGAAACAGGGGACCAAACGCATGAGCAATACTCGAGTATTGGACGAACCAGCGATGTGTAAAGAACCTTAGTGAGGTACGGATCATCGAACTCTTTAGCCCATCTTTTAACAAATCAAAGTAAACCCAACGCTTTGTTGGCTATAGATGAAATATGCATGTTAAAATTCAATTTCGGATCAAAAAGGACACCTAGATCATTTGCAATAGATATACGCTCCAAAGGCGTACCATCTATTACATAAGATTTCAATGCTGGCTTCACTCGGTGAAATGTCATATGCTTACATTTAGAGCAACTTAAAGCTAGAAAATTTGTATTTAGTGTAGTAAATTTGTTGTGCACCAACATTGGAACGAGTCCAAGTCGGCCTGAAGAAGATCCAAGGCACTCAAATCGGTAGGACAGTAAGTGTAGCAAAGTTTTACATCATCCGCATACATTATAGTATGGGAATATAATATTGTCTGTGGCAAGTCATTAATGAAAAGGGCCTAGATGACTTTCCTGGGGTACGCCGGAGGAAACTCCGAACGATTCCGATAGATTGCACTTGAACAGGACTTTTTGGGTCCGGTTAGAAAGATAGCTTTTCAGCCACATTAATAGGTGAAACGGAAAGCCCAGTAAATCAAGCTTATGAATAAGCAACTCACGGTTGACGGTATCAAATGCTTTGCTGAAGTCCGTATAGATGACATCCGTTTGCTTGTTCGCTAAAAATCCTTCCATAATTATACGAGGTGAATACAAGCAAATTTGTAGTGGTTGACCTTTGACGAATAAAACCGTGTTGGCATGGAGATAAAAGACTAGAACACTGATATTGGGGTTGACTGGTAACAATCTGTTCAAAGACTTTAGGAATGACTGAAAGTTTAGCAATACCCCTGTAGTTTTCAACTGTTGACCTACTACCTTTTTTATGCAGGGGTATAATAAAAGATTGTTTCCAAAGTGCCGGGAATGACGCAGATCCTAGAGATAGCTCAAATAATTTTAAAATAGGCTCATACATGTTTTCGGCGCAGTACCTAAGCACGCAACTAGGAACACCGTCCGGTCCCGGAGAAAAGGTGGGCTTCAAAGATTGAAGACTCTGAAGATCAATATTACCATCAATAGCAGGATTCCTAATGTAATTCGAGCTGCCTAAGAGATAGGGATATTGACCGGAATGAAAACCACTGGATGAATACGTGGACTTAAAGAACTCAGAAAATAGTTCAGCAAATGTTGTCATTAGTGCAAGCTTTTTTACCTCCAAAGGTTAATGAGGAAGGATACCCAGAAGTTTTCCGCTTTGAATTTACGAAACTGTAAAACTTTTTTGGATTTCTAAAAATTTGGGCTTTACAACAACTCAAGTAATTTTTATAACAAAGCTGATTAAGACGGTGAAATTTAGAACGAGCTATTAGATATTTAGAGAGGTCTGCAGATGCTCCAGATTTCTTGAATCTCTTATAAAGCCTAGATTTAATGTTATTAAGTCTGATAAGTTGCCTTGAAAACCAAGGGGGCTTATTCGAACATAGGGTATAGCGAGTATGAATGCAGGTATCAAAGAAGCCATCAAGCGTACTGTAAAATATAGAGATAGCCGAATCGACATCAGTGCAAGCATAGAGATCCGACCAATCATGGGAAGCCAACAGATCATTGAGCATAATGAAATTCGCTTTGTAGAAGCATCTAGATCGGGGACATTTCTACATTTATTTTCATAATTATGTGCTAATTGTTTTGTTTACTTCTATTATAATTAGGAACTGCATTTGACCTTAGAAGAAGATGACGAGGAGGCTGTGACTCCGACAGTTTAATGACTGTCCGCTCCAATATCAGCCCCTGCACAAACACCAGCACCCCCGCCTTTAACCGTCTGTGCTGTGGACTATTAAATTATATTTTGTTATTGAGCTTAATATTAATTTTTTTTTACCTTTATATTGTTCGCTATTATTAAATATAAGTTCCCTAGTTTTAAGATGTAATAAATATATATTAGGGTGCGTTTAAACATTGTTTTGGGGTATGTTCTGATATCTACTTTCACAAAAAATTTTCGATTTACTTTTTGAATTTATATAGATACCATTTGACAAGTAAAGAGAAATTTTTTTGTAAATGCGAAGATCAGAGCAGGCCTCAAAAAGCTTTTTGAAGCACCCTTACATACGTTTATAATTCTTAAAACCTAATGCATAAACTATTTCCCATCTACTCAAAATTTGCGTGTTTGAAACCTTTTCTTAATTCGTTTTTAATTTTTATATTTTTCTCATAGAAATCTTAGTTCAAAGCAGTATAAATCTGTGTTCTAAACTTTATATGTATCCTTTATGTTATGTGAGAAATGACAGGGACACCCTGTATGTGTATCTTTTAGAACAGAGCCGGCCAAAAGTTGCACATTGTGCAATTTGAGTTCGTATTTTCACAGAGACACTAACGATGTGCGATCACGATCGTTTGCTTTCGCTGGTCACTCACTAAAATCAACAGTGAATGCATAAGGAAAAGTCCATGCTACTTTTTGGGCACATAATAAAAACAATATGCTGCAATGTTAAAGTGACTTTTAATACGTTTTAGTTATTATTATTAAGTGTTTTGAACATACATATTAATATTGACAATTTAAATATTAATAATTAATAATAATTAATTAATTATTAATAAATATTGACAATTTAATATAAGTAACTTTTTATACGTTCTACTTAGTTTTATTTATTTTTATACATTTTTTTTATTGAATAACTTTATTTTTTGAAAATATGTATTTCTATCATTACATTTACTTTGTTTTATAGTTTATTCTTGATGAAAAAGTGATTTTTTAAGTAAATTTTGCATTGAAGAAACACCATACCTTCTTTTATAAAAAAGTTTTATCTGGCTAGCTCGACCTCCACGTTCTTCGTTATATGAATATAAGTAAGTATTGTTGGGATTAGCTTGAAATCAAATAACCAAGGTCCTTTTTAATTTCGAACTTCACAGTCCACATTTTCTTTTAGCACACTGTGGGGAGTTGTCACTCAATTTTTACACACACTTATGCAATTGTTTTAGTATTTGTGTGGCCGGCCTGTTTTAGAATTTCAAAAAACTGAGTGAGTTATATATATACATTTATGTAAGAAATAATAGCGATACCTTTTAAAACGGGTTTTTTCGCAAACTATGTTTATTTATAAGTATTTTAAAAATTTCATAGTTCTAATTATATTTTAAATAAAATTTTTAAAATACTAACAAATAACCATAGTTTGCTAACAATACTATTTTAAAGGGTGTCCCTATTATTTCTTGCATAACTGTATGTATATAACTCAGTCCGTTTTTTGGAATTGTAAAAGATACACATACAGGGTGTCCCTATCATTTCTCACATAACATAAAGGATACACATAAAGTTTAGAGCACAGATTTATACTACTTTGAACTAAGATTTCTATGAGGAAAATATTGAAATTAAAAACGAGTTAAGAAAAGGTTTCAAACATGCAAAGTCTGACTGGATGGGGAGTGGGTTATATACCTCGTTTCATAATTATTAACGCGGAAGAATTTGCATCTTTTAAACACTAACATAATTTCTTTTTGATTTCAATATTTTTCTCATACAAATCTTAGTTTAAAACAGTATAAATCTATGTTCTAAACTTTAAATCTATCTTATGCCAAAACGTGCACTTCCTTAAACTAAAATTGAATGGGCTACAAAACTACATTTTCTAACAATTCTGAATAAAAAGTTAAAGTTAAAAATTTTGATGAAATTTTTTTGAAGTTCGATTAATTTTCTAGAGCTTCGTGTTAACTTTTAAATTTTTATTTATGTGGTTTCTATTTGCAAAAAATATCACTTAGAATTTTGATTCTATTTTATTGACCGTAACTCTATGTTATAGGTACTATACAGTAGTCGCTCACAAATTAGAACCTTTAGTAATTAGAATTTCCAGAAATTAGAATTAACTTTTTCAATACATTACACGAATTTTCAATTCTAATTTCTGAGCGTATTTTTTGTACAGTTTTTGTGTGAAATGCGCGTACACCTGTTTTGCCATTGTTTGTTTAAAAGCAAAAGTAATTCGGTGAAATGCCAAATAAATGTAAGAAAAATACTTTGTCCTTGGAAACCAAAGTTCATATCTTCGAAAAGCTTAACAAAGGCGTTCAAGGGAAGCGGTTAGCCCTAGAATTTGATGTGGCGCCATCTGCAATCAGCTATATCAGCTCGTATAAACCATAAATTTTAAACGCCGTTTCTAATACCTATCATAAGGCTAACAAAAAATCATTGCACATCGCGTTATGAAGTTTTTGTTTTATTTTTGGCTTTTTTAATGTGTCTATCGATATTTTATGTATTTTGAAAGAAAAAATATATATATTGTAATTGGGTTTTTTGTTTTTTGGATCTTTTTTGGTTTAGCGTATATATACATACGTGTATATTTAATAAAAAACATGTGATATGTATTGTACTGGATTTTTATCTTATGTTTTCTCGTTTTTGTGACTTAATTTTTAAGGTTTTATACAAATAAAAAAACGTCCAGGAATTAATAAAAAATATAGAATAAAAACTTGTGTTAGAAGAGAAACATTAATTTTGCGCAAATACTCATGGACATCAGTCTTCGTCACAGGGTTTTTGGAGTTTCACCAAGTTTTTCTGAAACTATTTTCCATATCCTTTTTTTAAGTATATATCAAGATGTAACACTAACGATGTGAGTGAAAACTGAGCACTTTTTGCTGAGAGTTTGTAGAATTTTTCTGAGTATGCAGTTTTGTGGCTTATTAAATTTTTATACAATAATCTCTTAACTTAATCCACTTGAATGGCTTTCTGATTTTTGGGAATTTTTTCCAGCGGACCTCGTGAATTTTTTTATACAAAGTTTTGAACGCAAAACTTTTTATGAGACAAGCGCTCTGAGCAAAAATCAAAAACTAACTTTAGCGTAGTAAGATTAACACAATATGGTACTAAAATTTAAGGAGCTACAAAACTGCATACTCGACATATTGCATTCAAAAATTCCTGATGATGACTTCAGACTGAAGTCGAAATATCGACAAATTAAATAATATAATTGTATATCAAAAATTCACGTATTTTGTTTTATTAAGAATATACAAATATTTGGCCTAGAGCTCGTTTATATTTAAAAAGATACTCAGAAAAGTTCTAAAAGTTCTCAAAAAAGTGTTACATATTGATATATACTTAAAAAGAATCGAACATAGTTTAGCTTCAGCAAAACTTGGTGAAAATTGCAAAAATTAAAAAAAAATATATAAGTATTGTTCAGGAGACAACATTTGCTATGAGTCTCTCTTGGACCCGTTTTCCAGCTGAAGATATCGAGTTAAAGGTTTCTTCTGAGGTCACAGCATGTTCCACCAAAATTGGGTCGATGTCATCAATCTCAAAGCTCTGCTCACGCAAACGAATATTGTGTAATGTTGAGCAGGCATTTACAATTTTCCCGGCGAAGCCCGGTTCATACAAAAGAACTCTTTGCCATGAAAGACATCTCCGAGTTCCTTTTAAAACATCAAGAGTCTCTCGATGGATTTCGAACTTTGCATAAAGCCTCGTTATATCGAAACTTGGGAGTACCCTCAGGCTGGTTCGGTAGTGGTGTCATAAGCCACGGCTCTAGTGGGTACCCAGAATCACCTGAAAGTTGCATATTTCAAATTATGAAAAATGTTAAGAACAATCAATAGATATTATCTATTAAAAACATATGACGATTCCCATTTTCATGGGCTCTCTGCATTGCTCGCCGAGCTGCACAACTGCTCCAAATATATGCGTCATGACGTGCTCCCGGACACTTGGCATTCACATTTCAAATTTTTAAATTTGGGTCACATGTCTACAAAAATGTAAAAATTATGTAGCAATGCACTTTATTATTAAATAGTTAGAGTAGTTAACCTACCATTTGCACATTTAAGGAATGAACATTTATGGAATGATATGATGGAGCTAAAATGGAAACGTGCGTACAGTCAATCGCTCCTATCGTTCCTCCAACGAAGGGCGCAGGTGCTGACGAAAATACCTCTTAGACAGCTTGTCGTTCTTCCTGCGTCATAGGAAACTTGATTTCGTCGAAAAGCACTTTCTCATTTATTGCATCAGTCACCCTATGGATACATCGGCTGATGGAAGACTGGCTCATCGAAATTCCCCACTGTTCTCCTACAGGCCGTTGATAACATCCAGTGGCATAAAAACGTAAGGCACACAAAACCTTCAAAGATATCTAGTAAGTAAGGACATTGCAAATTTTCAATGATTTTAGTAGCTTTACCTGTTTCTCTTCCGCTATTGCTGAGATCCTCTGTCCTCTTAGATTTTCGTGTAGCCGTTCAGCAAGTCCCATCACAATATCCGGAGATACGCGGTACAGTTTTTTGAATTCTGCACGCGCAAACTCAAAAGGATCATCGATGTCCCTGAGCAAGCGCCTATCTGCTTTTGATGCACTCGACGCTGTTACATTTTGCGTTAAATTGTTCGCTACAAACTCAAATGCCATTATTTTTATTGTTTGAAACACGAAAACGCCGAAATATTAATAAATTTTGTTAATAAATTATCTTATCTTATAGCGTGAAAAACAAAACCGACGATATAAGTCTCTTGTCAAATCGTTATAGAAAACAGCTGATTGTTCTATATCGAGTTACAAATAAAGATAAGTTACTGAATAGCAAACTCGTTAAAATTATCGTTATGATATTATATCAATACTGAAAATCGTTATAGAAGTTAGTGAATCGCAGTACTGTAGTCAATGAATCCTTTACCGAACTGCACGTCTTTTCTGATGCGTCTGAGCAAGCATATGCCGCTGTATTGTTTGCGCGAACTGTCTACAACGATGGTCAAGTCACTGTGGCACTAATCTCCTCAAAGACTAAGGTGGCGGCTATCAAAACGACCACGTTACCGCGATTGGAATTGGGTGGTGCTCCCCTCGCGACGAAGTTAGTAAGAATCGTATTGAGTAGTTGGAACAACATATCATATCCCCTTTTTGCGTGGACCGATTCGACGATAACGCTAGCGTGGTTGCAATCTCATCCAAGTCGATGGGAAATGTTTGTTGCCAATCGCGTCGCAGATATACAGGAGACTCTCGCACCTGATTGTTGGAATCATGTGCGCTCGGAACGAAATCCCGCGGATTGCGCTTCAAGAGGCATCTCACCGGTCGATCTCTTGGGTCACGAGCTTTGGTGGTCCGGACCAGACTTTTTGAAGGTGGCAGAACCGTTTCAAACTCAAACTTCTTCGAAGCTGCATACGACCGACATAGGTTTACGAAAGAAGGTGCACTCTCACGTTTTAAACTCCATTACTCAATGGACGATACTCACGCAATATTCACCGTTTTCGAAGCTTCGCAGAATCATGGCTTATGTTTTGAGATTTATTGGCAATTCACGCGCAAACAAGCTACATGTCATGAAACTGAGTGGGCCTCTGACTTGCTACAAAGTATCAGAGGCAGAACATCGCTTAATCAAATATTCGCAACAACTTTATTTTGGGAATGAAATCGCCCGGTGTGCAAAAAATAAACCTATCCCGCTGCGAAGTAGCCTGTTACGGTTGCAGCCTTTTCTCGATCAACGTGGTATTCTTCGGGTAGGAGGTAGACTTAAATCGGCAAACGTTACTTACGACACAAAACACCCTTGCATACTACCTAAAGATTCTCCGTTGGCAAAATTAATTATCTCCGATATACATCATTTTACATTGCATGCGGGCGCATAATCCAAGCAGTGTTACAACGCCGATATTGGGTTGTCGGTGCTCGAAGCTTAATACAAAATATGTGCCACAAGTGCGTCAAATGCACTCGCCTAAACCGGAGTCTCGCTACCCAATCAATGGGCGACCTCCCTTTGGTGCGCACGATTTACGTCCGCTATTTTACGCATACCGCTGTAGATATCGCAGGCCCTTATTTGCTCAAATTTACGCATGGGAGGGGGGCAAAATCCACCAAGGGGTATATCTCCTCATTTATTTGTATGGCAACTCCCGCAATGCCCTTGTGTGCAAGTTCAGCCATTGAACGGCGATTTAATCCACCCAACGCTCCACATATGGGTGGCTACTGGGAGACTGGGATCAAACGGATAAAATATCATTTGTAGCGCGTTTTGGGTGACAATTTATTATCGTATGAAGAATTCAGTACGCTTTTAACAGAAGTCGAGGCATGCGTAAATTCTCGCCCTCTTTGTGAAAACTCTACTCATCCTAGCGACTTGGAAGTCCTTACGCCCGGACACTTCCTTGTGGGGGAACCACTAAAATCACTTCCAGAGCCTGAGGGGTAAGGGTTCTCTGGAAGTGTACACCAAAGATGGCAGCTAATCTCTGCAATGAGGCAGCACTTCTGGCGGCGCTGGCACAACGAATATCTTATCAGCTTGCAACGGCGCACGAAATGGTTTCGGTCTTCACCTAACCTACAACAAGGAGACATCGTAACTGTGTGCAACGAGTCCACCCCTCCTAGTAAGTGGACACTTGGTCGAGTAACGCAGTGCCATCCCGGTGCTGACGGCCAAGTTCGAGTAGTTACTCTGAAGACAGCAAATGGAGAAATAGTGCGGCCGATCGCTAAGCTATGCTTGCTACCCGCCAAGGGAGACCTATTTTGCAACAAGCCTGTTGCAACACATATACAAATTCTGCAACAAATTTTATTTTTTATACAGTACACCTGCTCGCAGACTGGTTTTCTCATCAGTTCATAAACGTATACATATTATATGTACTTCGCATTTGAAAGCTACTGGTAAGAAATATTTAAACTAATAATAACTTTGCCTTTCAAGGAAGAACCAAGCAAATAGGACATCCACGATGACACGCTCAAGGGAAGCCGAGATGATGAATTTGCAATTTCGCTGTTTATTAGTTTAATAGAATTTCCAATGCTCTTTTTAAACTAAGATAAAATTCATTTTGAACTTATCATATTTCATCGGTAGTTCAAGGGCGGCGATATGTTGAGTTCATAATTGCATATCTATAATGTTATAATTTAGTTCCTACAGGGGTTAATGCGCAAGCACGAAATCATATGTTTAACATTTTGTAGCGGCAGCCTGTGGGTCAATGCAACATCGCAAAAGTCCGAACACCGCTGTATCTGTGCGTTAACAGCAACGGATTTACCCTTATGTGTGTTAGTAACGTGATTTGGATGTATGAAGATGTATCTTTTAGTGTGGGTGAAACTAGTATCGTGAAAGTTTATGTCTATCGTTTCCCGCCAAAAGAGGATTGTATGTATTAGTGTATTTCGTTCTTGAGTGAAAGTGGTGAGAAGGAAATGCTTTCGATCTATGGGTACGATCGCCAAACGATGACAGGGCATGTCTCAAAGGTAAAGTACATTCAAGTGAGTGCGGAAGCTACTAAAGTCGTGGGAAATGCAAAGTTAGTCTTTTGTGAAAAAAAAAAAAATAAGTTTCGGTTTACGGTTGTTGCTAACCGCGTTATTGACCCGTTAAGCACCGGCACATAGAAAAAAACTCGGTGTCCTGGATCCTATTCAGATTGCGGCACAAAGGTTTAAACTTGCCACACCAGCCACCATCATTAGTGCCACGACACGCACGCACACAAACAGACACCAAAGATAAGCAAATAAGCGGGGTAGTATCTGAAGTCCAGCAGGAGGGGAAATATAGAGCCGGTGCCGGACTCCACGCCGAAGGGTATAAAGGAGGGGCATTTTGGCGCTCCCGTCCCGGCACCGCAGCATTTTTTCGAAGCTTCGCCTGCGGAGAAAACCACAATAGAGGAGAGAGGAACCAGCGCCGCCTTTGTTTTGTTGCAGTTTTTGTTGCCATCCATTTTTGTGAATTTTTTAAGCTAGATTAAGTTAAAGTTACCAACGTTATCAGTTTAATTTTTTTGGGATTTTTGGGAAATTTGCAATCATTCTTTCAACTGAATTTGGTAGTTAAATTTTAGATCTAGTTTGTAGTTTTTCTATTGCATTAATTTAGTTATTGAAAACCTGGATGAATTTTAATTGAATTTTTGTGTGGATTCAATTGTCGTTATAGCACCCTAATATTAAGATTTTTTTTTTATAATTATTACCATTCCCACTTCTGCATTCCTTCTTCATATTTCTTCACACCTTTTTCTCTATTTGCGCATAGTTCATTTCTTACTTTTTACCTTTTATGACCCTCGCTTGCTCGTTTGCTTATCTAAATTTCTCAGGATTACATAATTTGCTTCAGTTCCTGGGTTATTTTCAGTTTCCTTTCGCGCTCGGTTTTTATACCTTTCACTTATATTTTTTTCTTCTATTTGGTTTATTTTCTTGCATTTGAAGTTTACAAAATTATTTTTAATCTAACTCTTCATCTTTCCTACTCGGGCTTTTCTTGCACGCTTTGCATTTCTCTTCTTTTTTACTTAGCGCATGTTTTTATTATTTTTTCAATGCTTTTATTAGTTTAGGTTTTTTTGTAACTCCATTTTGTGGCCAGAAAGAATTAAAACTTTTGAGTTTTCCCAAAACCCCGGATAATAATAAACTTAGTAAACTCCAGATTAAACTTTAAATCTTTCGTTATTGCCACATTTCGCGTTCATTTACATAGATATATTTTTTATAGTTTAATTTGTCTGACCGCGCGTAAAGCCTTCGATCCGGGCCGCAACCGCATGCCCGAATAATTTTGTAATTTCTCATTATCCCCTCTTCCACCTATCACTGAGTAGGCGTTCCAACATAGGATTTGTTTGTAGGTATATGCTCATGTGTGTATGTATATGTTGATCTTCCAGCCACACTCTCTCTCTTCGACGCAGGCGCCTCCGTCGCGGGATATGCTCGGTAAGTGATATCTCTTTAAGCTATTCATTTTAATCAAATAAATGTATATACAAACGTACACATATCTCTCCTTTTAACAAAGAAACCCTATTGGAAGCCAAGAGGGTGATAATCGCTAGGCATACAGTGGCGGCTCGCTAATTACACTTAACGAGTTGGAAATAAGATTTTTTTCAGGCTAAAGTTCCGGAGTCATTGCAACGCCCAAGGCTGCGTCAACGTTTTACGCAGAAGGGGAGGGATGAATCCACCTGACACGGACAGACCTTCTCTTCCAGCTTTCCTTTCGTAGATTTCAGGCATGAACCCCTCTTTTTGTTTGTATAACTGTAGGTAAGGCGAGTGAGCAAAAACTCACCCCTCCCGACGAGCTAGCAGGGGCTTGCCAGCATGCCAAATGCCACCTCCGCCTTACCCCAACAGTCAGTTATACAAAAATGGCGCCCAACGAAACAGCCCAATTTTCAATTTCAATTTTTTGTTTTTCTCTCAATTTCAGTTCCATCTTTATTATTTTTTTTTTTTTGCATTCCTTAAATATTGTTTTTTTGTCCATAATAAAATTTTTTTCTTTTCATAACCTTTCATTTCCTCTCTTTCCCATACCTTTTTATACTCAGTTGAGCAGAGCTCACAGAGTATATTAAGTTTGATTGGATAACGGTTGGTTGTACATATATAAAAGAATCGAGATAGATATAGACTTCCATATATCAAAATAATCAGGATCGAAAAAAAATTTGATTGAGCCATATCCGTCCCTCCGTCCGCCCGTCCGTCCGTTAACACGATAACTTGAGTAAATTTTGAGGTATCTTGATGAAATTTGGTATGTAGATTCCTGAGCACTCATCTCAGATGGCTATTTAAAATGAACGATATCGGACTATAACCACGCCCATTTTTTCGATATCGAAAATTTCGAAAACCGAAAAAGTGCGATAATTCATTACAAAAGACAGATAAAGCGACGAAACTTGGTAGATGAGTTGAACTTATGACGCAGAATAGAAAATTAGAAAGTTTTGGACAATGGGCGTGGCACCGCCCACTTTTAAAAGAAGGTAATTTAAAACTTTTGCAAGCTGTAATTTGGCAGTCGTTGAAGATATCATGATGAAATTTGGCAGGAACGTTACTCCTATTACTATATGTACGCTTAATAAAAATTAGCAAAATCGGAGAAGGACCACGCCCACTTTTAAAAAAAAAATTTTTTAAAGTAAAATTTTAACAAAAAATTTAATATCTTTACAGTATATAAGTAAATTATGTCAACATTCAACTCCAGTAATGATGTGGTGCAACAAAATACAAAAATAAAAGAAAATTTCAAAATGGGCGTGGCTCCGTCCTTTTTCATTTAATTTGTCTAGGATACTTTTAACGCCATAAGTCGAACAAAAATTAACCAATCCTTTTGAAATTTGGTAGGGGCATAGATTTTATGACGTTAACTGTTTTCTGTGAAAATGGGCGGAATCGGTAGATGCCACGCCCAGTTTTTATACACAGTCGTCCGTCTGTCCTTCCGCATGGCCGTTAACACGATAACTTGAGCAAAAATCGACATATCTTTAATGAACTTAGTTCACGTGCTTACTTGAACTCACTTTATCTTGGTATGAAAAATGAACGAAATCCGACTATGACCACGCTCACTTTTTCGATATCGAAAATTACGAAAAATGAAAAAAATGCCATAATTCTATACCAAATACGAAAAAAGGGATGAAACATGGTAAGGTAATTGGATTGTTTTATTGACACGAAATATAACTTTAGAAAAAATTTTATAAAATGGTTGTGACACCTACCATATTATGTAGAAGAAAATGAAAAATTTCTGCAGGGCGAAATAAAAACCCCTTAAAATCTTGGCAGGTATTACATATATAAATAAATTAGCGGTATCCAACAGATAATGTTCTGGGTCACCTGGTCCACATTTTGGTCGATATCTGGAAAACGCCTTCACATATACAACTACCACCATTCCCTTTTAAAACTCTCATTAACGCCTTTAATTTGATACCCATATCATACAAACTCATTCTAGAGTCACACCTGGTCCACCTTTATGGCGATATCTCGAAAAGGCGTCCACCTATAGAACTAAGCCCCACGCCCTTTTAAAATACTCATTAACACCTTTCATTTGATACCCATATCGTACAAACATATTCTAAAGTCACCCCTGGTCCACCTTTATGGCGTTATCTCGAAACGGCGTCCACCTATGGAACTAAGGATTACTCCCTTTTAAAATACTCATTAACACCTTTCATTTCATACACATATCGTACAAACGCATTCTAGAGTCACCCCTGGTCCACCTTTATGGCGATATCTCGAAAAGGCGACCACCTATACAACAACCACCACGAACACCTATAGAACGAAGGCCCACTCCCTTTTAAAAATACTCATTAACACCTTTTATTTGATACCCATATCGCACAAACAAAGTCTAGAGTCACCTCTGATCCACCTTTACTGCGATACCTCGAAAAGGCGTCCACCTATAGAACTAAGGCCCACTCCCTTTTAAAATACTCATTAACTCCTTTCGTTTGATACCCATATTGCACAAACGAATTCTAGAGTCACCCCTGGCCTACCTTTATGGCGATATCTCGAAACGGCGTCCACCTATGGAACTAAGGATTACTCCCTTTTAAAAAACTCATTAACAACCTTCTCTTTTGATACCCATATTGTACAAACAAATTCTAGGGTCACCCCTGCTCCACCTTTATGGCGATATCTCGAAACGGCGTCCACCTATGGAACTAAGGATTACTCCCTTTTAAAATACTCATTAAATCCTTTCTTTTGATACCCATATTGTACAAACAAATTCTAGGGTCACCCCTGGTCCACCTTTGTGGTGATATTTCGAAACGGCGTCCACCTATAGAACTAAGGCCCACTCCCTTTTAAAATACTCATTAACACCTTTAATTTGATACCCATATCGTACAAACGCATTCTAGAGTCACCCCTGGTCCACTTTTATGGCGATATTTCGAAACGGCATCCACCTATAGAACTAAAGCCCACTCCCTTTTAAAATACTCATTAACACCATTCGTTTGATGCCCATATTGTACAAACAAATTCTAGGGTCACCCCTGGTCCACCTTTACGGCGATATCTCGAAACGGTGTCCACCTATGGAACTAAGGATTACTCCCTGTTAAAATACTCATTAACACCTTTCATTTGATACCCATATCGTACAAACGCATTCTAGAGTCAACCCTGATCCACCTTTATGGCTATATCCCTAAATGGCGTCCACCTATAGAACTATGGCCCACTCCCTCATAAAATACTCTTTAATGCCTTTCATTTGATACGCATGTCATACAAACACATTCCAGGGTTTCCCTCGGTTTATTTTCCTACATGGTTATTTTCGCTTATGTTGTCACCATAGCTCTCAACTGAGTATGTAATGTTCGGTTACACCCGAACTTAACCTTCCTTACTTGTTTTTCCATAACTCTTTTCTTAACGATATCTTTTGTTTGCCTTTATAACTTTTACCTTCTTTCAATTTCAGTTTTATTTCTCTGACTGGACGGAGACCGTTGTAGGGGCAACATAGTTTGGATCCGTCCGACGCGATATGTGCCACTACAACAAACACAAGGGGGATACTCGCCTTGCCGTAGAGGTTCCTTTTGAAAGCTGCAACGCTTTCATAAGTGGTATTCTGCGGTAAGGCTAGTATATTGACAAATAGATGTTGTAGCGTGTAGGCGACTGTTTAAGTTAACGTCTACGTAGTCCAGCACTGCGTGCACGTGAGGTTTGCAGTCAGCCTACACGAAGGCGATTGGAAGCAGTGTGGCAACCAAGCTTGAGGCCTGGGCTTGTAGGCCTGTAGTGCTACACTGAATACACGGACGTATTTGGGTGACTTAGTTGACTAGGACTTAGACTAAAGACAAACGGACCACTCACTCACATTCACTAGGACCTCGCCGAGGTGCAACACCAACACACACCAATAACATATATAATTATTTCTCTAAACAAAAATTGAAGCAACAACAAAAAATACTTGAAAAACAAAAGCGTATACACATTTTATTTTATTTTTTTTTTGTTGATAAGATATATCCTTTTGATTCCTTTTTGCTAAGTTTAACTTTTATTTGCTATATTTGCTATATTGTTATTTTTTTTCTAAACTACATTCTGAGGTTAACGTTCCTTGAATTTAAGTTTAACTTACATAACAGATGAAGTTTAGCACGTGGTGCATTGAGTTTACAATATTTTGTTTGTTTTTTTTTTTTTACTTATTAAAATTTCCTTTATAATTCCTTCCTTTTTTTGGTGATACTTGGACTTTGTTTTTCTTCTTAATTTCTTTGAATGGTTCTGGGTTTTGATCTTTATAATTTTTTTGTTTAATAACATATATATATTCTTTTTTTGTCGCCTTGTATTGGATTTTAGCTTAGGCTTGGAATTAAGTCCAATTTAGGTTTGTATTTAAACATTTTTTTTTGTTTTTTTTTTTTTTCTTTTACCCACTTTTTCATTAAGTATCATTCTTTTTGGAATTTCGGCTACTTATATTTTTTTATTTATTTTTACTAGTTTTTAGACATAGTATTCATAAATTTTCAACATTTAAAATTTCTGAATTTTTGATTAACCCGTTCGTGGGCTAGGTTTAAAATTCATAGATATAAAGTTTTTTCCTGGCTTAAATTCATATATGAAGTTTTTTTTCTTTCTTACTCATCATATTATTACTTTTTTGAATTTTCGTTTAAATTGCTTTACTATTTAGGAACATTTGGATTGGTTGAATTTTTTGATTCCAAATAGGTTTCCTATTATATTGTTTTTATTACTTTTCAATCCCTTTTCTATTATTACCTACGTTTTAAGATTGTTCTCTGTTGAATTTCTAAAATTTTCCTATTTTTTTTTACAACTACTACAATTACTATCTCCGGTGCCGTGACCTATAATAGTTTCTTTCCCCTCTTGTGCATTTTTTTATAGTTTATTTTTTTCATTTTGGTTATAAATCATTTCAGTTTTGAGTTCGTTTTGGTTATAAATCATTTCAGTTTTGAATTCGTTTTGAAATTTTTGCATAATTTTGTTTTTTTTTCCTGCCCTTGGCCGAGCCTTCGATTTTTTTGGTTTATTTATTTTGGGTTTCTAGCTGGAAACCTTGTTTCCTTTACTTGTGGCCCTTAACCCTTATACCCACTTTCGGCACCTGCATTGTTTGGCGAGTCAGACCTCGTAATAGTGGAGAAAGTTCCTTGTATGGAAGAGGGGGACGCACAGGAAGAAGTTGTTGGTGGACTGGGGTTGAACACGGATCGAATAGTGACTCGAAGTATCACCAGTGCGTTGCGGAACGAGGTCATCGGATCCATTTTTACCCAAATCGATACGGGCATACCTCATTCCGAGTTCTTACCAACGGACCTAATTAAAAGGTGCGCTTCGCAAGTTTTTAGGTCATCGGGGGAACAGATAGTCCAATCAGTCCGTCCGCCTAGTTTTAGAGTAACCGAAACGTTCTCATCCCTAGACGCAAGGAGCCATCAGAGGACCAGGGTGCTGATGTTGCGGAACAGCGGCAAGGCAGACCAACTTCAACGGCCATCAACATAAACCAGCTGAGCCATACGATGGCAATGATGGCGCAACAAAATGAGGTGATGGTGCAGTATATGGCCGAGGTCCGCAATATCCGCGACAACATTGCAAACCTCAGTAACCGAGTCGCTGTGATGGAAACCTCGGCGCAGGGGATAGGTAACCGGCCTGGTCAGTCATCGACTCCAGAGAGGAATGGTAGGGATGAAGCAGCCAACCAGCGTGTCGATTCAAATGCTACGTTGGGGGTTCAGGTTCATCGAGCAACACCCAGGACCCTCCGAAATGGAAGAAGCTGGACCTGGACAAGTGGCACGTGAAGTTTGACGGTACGAGTAAAGGAATAACGGTGGAGAGCTTTCTGTTTAGAATTAAAAAGTTGCGACAGCAACATAATATTTCACACTTCCAGCTCTTCACCGACTTCCACTGTCTCGTAACGGGCTCTGCCTTGAAGTGGTACTGGCAGGTCTTAGAGGACCACTCGGATGAACCCGAGTTTGGGTACTCCGAGCTAAGGGCGGAGCTGCTAGCCCACTTCAAGACAGCAGAGTCCGATTATGAGATAATCCGCGAGATAATGGAACGTAAACAACAGCCACTGGAAGGGTTCGACGACTTCTACGGTGAGGTCCATAATTTGACTTTCCGGCTCCGGAAAAGTATCCCAGAGAAGGAGCTGGTACGGATAATTAGGGGGAACCTGAAGCCCTACTTAGCAAATTTAACGTTTGCGTCGAAAATCGACACGCTGGCTGGGTTAAAGGCTGAGTGTAGGCGAGCGGAACGGCTCATAAAAGAAAATAAAAGTAGGGCCAAAGCCGTTAGTGAGTTAGTGTATCCCGAAGCGGCACCTGCGGATGAGGAAGTAAAGCAGGCCCCCGTAGACGCAATCACAAACAATAATTTCCAGCGTAGAACGCCATTCCAGCAACAAACGACTACAACAATCCAAGGAAATTCGGCACAGCCGAAGGTAACGTTCAGCCCTAATCCCACCACCAATGCTTTTTGTGCGTCTGCTTACCATTTAATGTTGTTATGCGTGTGGTATGCCTGTCGACTTTTTTGTAAAGAATCCGTCCGAGCTAAAGAAAGAACACCATTGTAAGTCCCCGTTCCATAATATGATCTGTTTTGCGTGTGGTAAGGATACGTATTTTTGTGTGTTTAAGAAGGGAAACTCCCAACTGGCGGAGATTGCCGGGAGCTCTCGCCAGGAGACAGACTACCCGGAGACCAACCCAGCGTCAAAATTCTAAAGAGGGAAAGCGGGGTGAAGGATAGTGAAAATACAGCAGGAGGGAAGAAAGCCGAACCAAAAAGTCTACACCAGAGGAAAATAGATTATGACGATAAAATTAAGAAGATGCGCGAAAAGCGGAAATGATGAAAAGAATCCACCATAAGATTGTGTCAACTATTGTAACCCTCAAGGGAGATAATCGCTTCTTTGCGAAAAGATTAGAGGCAAGAATGTCCTAGCTTTGTTGGATTCGAGGGCTGGCGCGAATTGTTTAGGAAAAAATTTTGAAAATTTGATAGAAGGCAGAGAGGATAACATCATTAAGCTAGTTAATCAAAATATTCGTACAGCAAATGGCGGTGAAACCCCGGTAGTATGTGCTATCACCCTGTCTGTCTTATGGGAAGGAGAAGTTAAGAATTTGGAATTCCTAATCGTGCCAGGCCTCCAACAGGAAGTTTATTTAGGGGTGGACTTTTGGCAGGCTTTCGACCTGGATGTTGTTAGTCGAGGAAAGATGGTGCGTTCAACCCGCACTGTCGTTGCTGAATTGGTACCCGCTGAGGGCGATTTGTCGTTTGATGCCGTGCAACATGTCCTCACGAAAGAGCAAAGTATTGCCTTAGAAAGAGTCAAGTCGCAGTTCCCATCCTTTGCTGTATTGGGGTTGGGAAAAACCAACGTAGAGGAACACGTGATCGAGGTCTCGGATGAGAATCTCCCCGTGAAACAGAGGCACTATCCGATATAACCAGTCATACAAAAACTTGTTTTTGCTGAGCTAGACCGCATGCTGGGTCTAGGGGTGATTGAGGAGAATAATAGCAGTTGGAGCTCTTCCGTATCGCTGGTGATAAAGGGTGAAAGAAGCGTCTCTGTCTCGATGCGAGGAAGGTAAATTAGCGAACTATAAAGGACGCTTATCCCCTTCCGAACATTGATGGGATTCTCAGCCGACTCCAAAATACCAGGTTCATTTCGGCCATCGACCTAAAAGATGCCTTTTGGCAAATACCATTGGAGAAGAAGTCCCGAGAGAAGACTGCATTTACAGTACCAGGGCGTCCCCTCTACCAGTACACAGTCATGCCGTTTGGACTATGTAATGCAGCACAAAGAATGTGTAGACTAATGGACAAGGTTCTACCCGCTTCTTTACGTGATTGTGTTTTTGTGTATTTATAGATTTTTCGTCTCATTTACGTTTGTTGGAAAAGGTCGCTAAGTGTTTACGCGAAGCCAACCTTACCATAAATGTTGAGAAAAGCAAGTTTTGTTTCAGGGAAGTTAGGTACCTAGGTTATGTAGTGGGCGATGGGTGCATCCGAACCGATGCGAACAAGGTTGCTGCTGTGAGGGATTTCCCCGAACCAAAAACGCCAAAGCAACTCCGACGGTTCCTATGGATGTCAGGCTGGTACCGCCGTTTTATCCAAGACTACGCAACCATTGCGGCGCCGCTGCACGACTGTCTCACAAAAGAAAAAATCAAAAGGTTTACGATGACAGAAGAAGCAAGAAAGTCGTCTGAGCGACTAAAAGAGAGCTTAATTTCCGCTCCCGTACTGGTGCACCCTGACTTCGAAAGACGCTTTTACATCCAGTGCGATGCTTCGACAGACGGAGTGGGCGGGGTACTCTTTCAGTTAGACGACGAGAACAACGAAAGACCCATAGCTTACATTTCCGCCAAACTAAACAAAGCGCAGCGTAATTACAGTATCACCGAGCTTGAGTGCTACGCTGCGGTGAAAGTGTGAAAAGACTTAGGCCATACGTCGAAGGTTTACCCTTCACCATCATAACCGACCACGCGAGTCTTAAATGGTTGGTGAACCAAAAGGACCTGTCAGGAAGACTCGCGCGGTGGAGTTTAAAACTTCAGGCGTACGACTTTCAAATTGAGCATAGAAAAGGATCATTCAATGTTGTACCCGATACGCTGTCGCGAGCTCACATGGAGGAAATGCAGCTGTAAGCGGAGAAATTTATTCTGCGTATGGTCTGCCGATCTTCGTCGATTTTGAACTCAAATCAGGACTGGATATACCAGGAGTGACATAAAGAGTTAAAATTCTTTTTTAGTGAAGAAAGACAGACAATTTTACTTGTGATTTATACTAAGTTATCTTAACTCGGACACTGTTCAAATTGCACTGATTAACCTCAAATTTCACATGTGATAGCTTAGTTTCGAAAAATGTGTATAGGTCCGTGTGAGTACGGAAATCGACGAAGATCGTATGTACTAAAGAATAATAACAATCGATAATTTCAGCGTTGAATAACTACTAGAAGCTAAATGTATTATGTGGCGGTAACAGCAGCTAGCAGACAGACTAATGGACATTGACTTGGACTCGGACTACTTTAAAACTGGAGAGTATGACGAACTTAGAAAAACCGTGACAGAAAACCAGGACAAACTTTCAGAACTATGCGTGTCGGACGATTACGTATATAAACGGACTCAGTTTTACCGGGGGGACGATCTTCAGCAGGACCAAGCCTGGAAACTCTGGGTACCGTCGGAGTTGCGCGCAGGGTTGGTGGCATCCTCCCACAGCTCACCTTCGGCCGGACACGGGGGCATCCACAAAACCTTAGCCCGAATACGCGAAAAGTACTATTGGCCTGGTATGGTAACCGATGTACAAACCTTCCTAAAAGAGTGCGAAGTATGCAATGAAATAAAACTCAAAACGTTTTTCATAAACCGCCCATGGGAAAGCAACAAGTAACCGAAATACCTTTCCAACGTTTGTTTATTGACTTTATGGGTCCATACCCACGTACTAGTGATGGTAATGTCTATGTGTTTGTGTGCCTTGATCATTTTTCAAAGCTCGTCTTTTTAAAACCAATGCGCAAAGCCACGTCTGTAGGTGTTTGTAAATTTTTGGAAAAAGAGGTGTTTCACATCATTGGTGTTCCGGAGTACATTCACTCCGATAACGGAAAACAATTTGCGCCATGTTTAGCAAATTTTTAGAAAAGTATGGAGTTAAACATATAAGAACTGCTTTTTATTCTCCTCAAGGGAATGCAGCGGAGAGGGTTAACCGCTCTGTGCTCCAAATAGTGCAGTCCTTCATTAAGGATAATCAAAAGAACTGGGATAGGTGTATCAGCGATACGGCTTTTGCCCTTCGCAGCGCGGTACACACGTCGATTAACTGCTCCCCATACTATGCCACGTTTGGCATGCCCATGATGCAACATGGAGCATCATACGAAATATGCCGCAAATTGGGTACAGCTAAAGATGTAGATTTGCACATAGATGCTAAGTCAGATAGGCTACAAAGTATTAGGGACTCTATACTGAAGGAACTCAAACTAGCGCATGAGCGAAGTAAAAAGTTGTATAATACCCTTAGCAAAGATGTGAAATTCCAAACCGGACAAGTGGTATACCGCCGAAATTTCAAGCAGAGTTCGAAGATTGAAAACTACAACCCTAAACTTGCCCCAAAGCAAGTTAAGTGTGTAGTCCTGAAAGCTATTGGAAATTCAATGTACGAACTCGGCGATACCAGTGGCAAGAAAATCGGAGTATACCACGCTAAAGATATTTTTGTCGCTTAAATCTGTGTTGCATGTAGTTTTTTTATATGTTGCATGTGGTTTGTGTAGAAGTTTTGCATGTTTTATGTCGTAAGGTCTTGACTTGACGGTGCATAAACATGTTGACAATTATCTCTACTCTTTATACTGACCCCTGTAATTATATTTGTATTTATATATTTTTTGTATTATTTTATTATTTATTTGATTATTTTTTTTGTAAATATTTATTGATTTATTGGCCTACCTATTGAATAATTTATTTACGTATTTATTTATTGACACCCTTTTTATTAACCTGCAAAACTGTGATATAGATATAGATACCCACCTGTGATTTAGGCTTAGATATGTGATGTGATGTAGCTTTAAGTTTAACCTGCATGCTGTTCGAGCCCTTTAGATAGTGAACTGTGATACAGATTGTGGTAGACATCAGACAAAATAATGTTGAGTACCGCCCATAAAATAAATAAGCGTTGGCTTAACGAAATATTGAATAGGTGAGGGGATAGCCCGGCCTTGGGTCGTGGGTCGAAGCCACACGTTGGGCACACCGGACCAAGGCATCCGAGCCTGTAGCGGCAAACTGTGGGTCAATGCAACATTGCAAAAGTCCGAACACCGCTGTGCGTAAACAGCAACGGAGTTACCCTTATGTGTGTTAGTAACGTGATTTGGATGTATGAAGATGTATCTGTTAGTGTGGGTGAAATTAGTATCCTGAAAGTTTATGTCTATCGTTTCCTTCCAAAATAGGATTGTATGTATTAGTGTCTTTCGTTCTTGAGTGAAAGTGGTGAGAAAGAAATGCTTTCGATCTATGGGGTACGATCGCCAAACGATGACAGGGCATGTCTCAAAGGTAAAGTACATTCAAGTGAGTGCGGAAGCTACTAAAGTCGTGGGAAATGCAAAGTTAGTCTTTTGTGAAAAAAAAAATGAAAAAAAAAATAAGTTTCGGTTTACGGTTGTTGCTAACCGCGTTATTGACCCGTTAAGTACCGGCACATAGAAAAAAACTCGGTGTCCTGGATCCTATTCAGATTGCGGCACAAAGGTTTAAAATTGCCACACCAGCCACCATCATTAGTGCCACGACACGCACGCACACACACAGACACCAAAGATAAGCAAATAAGCGGGGTAGTATCTGAAGTCCAGCAGGAGGGGAAATATAGAGCCGGTGCCGGACTCCACGCCGAAGGGTATAAAGGAGGGGCATTTTGGCGCTCCCGTCCCGGCACCGCAGCATTTTTTCGAAGCTTCGCCTGCAGAGAAAACCACAATAGAGGAGAGAGGAACCAGCGCCGCATTTGTTTTGTTGCAGTTTTTGTTGCAATCCATTTTTGTGAATTTTTTAAGCTAGATTAAGTTAAAGTTACCAACGTTATCAGTTTAATTTTTTTGGGATTTTTGGGAAATTTGCAATCATTCTTTCAACTGAATTTGGTAGTTAAATTTTAGATCTAGTTTGTAGTTTTTCTATTGCATTAATTTAGTTATTGAAAACCTGGATGAATTTTAATTGAATTTTTGTGTGGATTCAATTGTCGTTATAGCTTCCTAATTGTCCAGCTTAGCTTCTTTTTCCTTACTACCTATGTTTCAAAAACGCATTCCTTATTATTAGCCTTCTGCAACCCATATATATATACAGTAGATATAAGTAGTTTCCATAACTAGCCGTAAGATAGGTGATATTGTTGAATTGTGAATTTTATTAATATTATTTTTCTGGTTAGGGTAACTATTGAATAAAGAGCTTTTATAACGTTTACGCCAAAATTCATACTTTTATATTTATCAGGTTCATGGGTTGATTCCATTCAAAAATGATAGGCTAAGGCACTCAGTTGTTGTGGGTGTTGCACGAGTGCAAGAAAGGGGACGTGAATGTGAGGCGACTATGACTGACTAGACTGGATAGGGACATGGGACAGTAACGTGCAGACAAATGTCAGGCTAGGGGGGCGTTGCTAAAGTTCCAGAGTCAGTGCAACGCCCAAGGTTGCGTCAAGGTTTTACGCAGAAGGGGAGGGATGACTCCACCTGACACGGGCAGAACTTCTCTTCCAGCTTTCCTTTCGCAGATTTCAGGCACGAACCCCTCTTTTTGTTTGTATAACTGTAGGTAAGGCGAGTGAGCAAAAACTCACCCCTCCCGACGAGCTAGAAGGGGCTTGCCAGCATGCCAAATGCCACCTCCGCCTTACCCCAACAGTCAGTTATACAACAATTTGCTTATATCTTTGTTCGTTGTCATACTTTTTACTTACTTACTATTTTTCCGTGCAACTACCGCCACAAATATTCTGTGCTCTACCAAACATAGTGTATAAGTACAAGTGTGTTGACTTCTTTCTGACAGGCACTCGCATAGTGAGCATAACGGGAAAATCTGGGTTGCCATTGTTGTTTCGGTTGAAAAAGGGTAATTAGGGTTCTGTGCAGGGACGTAAAAGATTGAAATAGGGTTTATGTAGTCACAAAAGTGTTGCTCCTGTTCCACAGCATTTTAATATTTTTTCAGGGCGAAAATTGTTCAGTTCAGAGTTATTGGCCCGTAATCATAGTCGCTGACTAAAATTTTTTAAATTTAAAATATTTGTCTGTCATAGTCATATTAAACACAGATTTCAGCTAAAATTAGCATGTACAGGGTAACCACATGAAAAAAAATGTTTCGATAGGCGTAACGAGGGAATTTCAGCTATTTTAAAATATCACCCTTTACCTGCTGATATTTACAAAAAGGATACATACCGGTAAAGCCACAACATTTATTTCGCCATTTTTCTATTTATTTATTTGTACACAAATTATTTTAAAATGCAGCAGATAAATGTAAGTAGAAACCGAAAATGTGGGTATTTTAAATAAATAACTTCATTGTTGTTCTAGGAAACGAAACAACAAGTCCGTGAGGGAAATTGGACCAGAGGGGAAAAGGCCTGCTTGCGTGAATGCATTGCGTCCCACATCCGCATAATAGAGGATAAATCAAATGATGGTGCGATGATAGCAAAGAAGAGAGATGCATGGAACCAGGTTAAAATGACAATGCTGGCTGCTGGATATGAGAGGGAGGACACAAAATTGCGTCAACAGTGGGCAAGGATGAAACTGGCAGCAAAAAAATCATTTGGTGCAGAGCGGAGAGCAGAAAGAGCTACAGGTAATATTATTGAAGTGCCAAATGTGGATTGCGAAGATCTCCTCATTCAGAGCATGATAGCTCCTGAGATAGAGGAGGATACTATTTTAATAGACAGCGACACATACGTGGTGGCGGAGCTACACGACGACGATTCTGCAGATGCGTTGGAAGAAATTCCCAGCTGCAGGGTGGATTTCGAAGCAACACGGCCAAAATCGCTAGCCCAGGTCGGTCGTAGCACGGAGTTGGATCCAGCAACACAACCAAAGCCAAGAACCCACGTCGATCACCTGCGACAAATTCCTCCATACAAGAGGAATGTCGTTGAGGAAAGACAACGGCATATCCAAAAAGAAGCTTCGAATTCCGACGCTCTGCATTTACTACAAGAGAATCTTCTTCGAGCGCAAATTCAGTATCAACGAACCCTCGAGGAGAACGAGCAAGAATTACACGCTCTCAGGGTGCACCTTCTGCGCCAACAAATCAACGACCAACATAAAGGTGCACGCTAATGGCGATGCCGTCAGATAATGTGCAGTAGGTGCAGCTGCTTGGCAGTATAGTATCTTCCTTTAACTCAAGTGCTTTGTGTTTGATCTGGACGGGTAGATATATCCACGCTGTCAGCAACTGCCTCTTTAATAATATTTCCAGTAGCAATGGCTGTTTTTCGTTTTGCGCTGAAAATGTTTTGAGCTGCCAATTTCAATCTTGGCCATTGCTGGCGATTCCAAGATTTTCCTTCTATTACCTGCAACTAACATTTCCATTTGTACCTGCCTGCCTGCATGCTTCGAATTTTTTTATACTAATCGCATCATCATCAAGGTTTAACTTTCAATGAGGGTGTGGGAACGCGTATGCAAAACATTTTTTGAAATATTATATGCATTTATTTTTAGAGTTAATTTTTAGTTTCTTTTTACGAATTGATTTTATTCCGTTTTTATTATTTTGCATTGGAGTTGTTATTTTATATTGTAGCTTTAAGATATATGACCTGCCTTATTTACACAATCTGCAAACTAAAAAAATACTGAATAATGAAATATACAAATATTTATTTTAAAAATATCTTTCTTTTTAATTCAATACTTATGGATATATGTTATTGTATTTGTAAAAAGAAAAATGGATTAACGGTAATGTAAAGTCTTGTCGACTGCTTCGTTGGGTTGCGTACAAAAGAGCATGGATACCAGCTAAAATTACATACCGAAACCGCTCGACTTTTCTAAAAATATTTTCATAAATGAAATGGAATTTACTTGCATAATATTACGAAAACCGGTCGGACATCGTCCACTGTCGTCGAAGGAAAAATATTCTAAATATTTACCTATCAGAAAGGCTACCTAGGTAGGTAGCAATTTTGAAAAATATCGAACCATAAATAAGATTCTTAAGAATATTACAGGCCTTGATCGACTTTCGGTGAAGAAAAGTTCAATAAATACTAACATTGTCAAGAAGAGCTACATGTGTTCAAAATTTCACGAATTTCGCATAAAAATTAATCGTTTGGATTAAAACTACGGATACACCCAGGATTGCTATGAAGTTATCCGGAAAATCTGATCACAACTGCGGAGTAGTTTCGGAGTCCATAAGCCTCATAAATATGTACATACCCTTGTCATACATGTCCATACATGTCCCGAAACGAGTATCATAGACAGTCTCAACGTGATTAAAGTACATTGGGACCTCCCCAATTGGATGGGATCCATTCTTCAGTTGAAAAGGCTAGATAAATCCAATACTAAACCTTGGGAAACCAGCTAGCTTGGATACACATATCGTCCAATAGCTTTCCTATCGCCAGTACCCAAAACACTTGAAGCCGTCCTGTTTCCTCAATTCCACAGCACCACCACCGCGATAAATGCCAACTCACAGATAAACTGTGGGCTGAAACAAAGAACCCCCTCCATACAACGGTATTCCTACTAGACTTAAAAGCCTTACATATAGTCAATCACAGCAAAGACTCCAAAAACTTATAAGGGTCCACCCATCCTCGTCGTCTGAATGGTCGGCAGGCATCCGTACAGTTCAGGAACTTAACATAAAAACCTAGAATAATTAAATAGCAGGTTCCACGGGGTGGTGTCCTATCCCCGCTTCTGTTTAATTTCTACATATCAAGGCTGCCGTCCCCACCAGAAGGAGTTATTTTCATTTTCTACGCCGCCGACTGCATAATAATGGCAACGGGACCTGTCCCTCTCATAGACGAGTTTGCTTTTAGAATAAACGGCTATCTCCTCAGTCTTTGCAATGTCGGTGAAACTCTAGACAGGGGTCGACTGCTAATACTCCAAAAATATCGGGAGAGGCGTTTTGAAATATTATATATCCGAATATTATTATTAATACGGAGGAGGAAAATACAAATTTTAACTCGTTCAAAAGATATTAACGAAAAATCGCGAGACTCTGAAACCGGGGTTGGGATCCAGTGTTTTTTGCGCAGAACACGTTTCTGCGTTGGCGACCTTTGGCCACGCTTATAAAAAAATACTCTGGACGATCCACCAATGGGGTGGGATGAACATTAAATCCAAAATACTGTTGTCGAGGTCAATACGCGTCGTTTGACACCTCTCCCGATAATTTGAACGCGTGTTAGCAGTCGACCCCTGTTACAGACTTTTACCCTGCGGAATCACCTCGTGCGACAGGTACTATCGACGAACAAATCGACGCTCGCTGTTAACGACGTTGAAAGCGCAAATATTGAATGTTAACGTTGATTGTGTTACGCCACCGACTGTTAGTCCCCCAAAGATCTTAGGGACAATGTTCGATAACACTCTGACCTTTAAGACGCAGGCCACCGAAATTGTATACAAAGTACAAAGCTGGAACAAAATCCGCAAGTCGCTAGCCGGCAGCACTTAGGGAAAGGATAAAGAAACCTTGCTAACCACTTACGAAGCCATTGGCCGGCCGCTAATGTGCTACGCGGCACCAGTCTGGTCGCCTAGTCTTAAAAACTCTGCCACGAGATGGCTTGTTATGACACCCTGAGGAGTCACAATCGTTTCCTACGCCGATGACTGCACAATAATGGCCACAGGCCCAGGCCCAAAGATCGATGATCTATGCAATAAAATAAACGGCTATCTCCCTGATCTCTCCAGTTTTTTCGCCTCGCGAAACCTGGCATTGTCACCGACTAAATCTTCCGCGACCTTATTTACAACATGGACGCCCCAAATGTCGACCATATTGAATATCCACGTCGATGGCACTACGCTACCGACTGTCCTACACCCCAAAATCTTGGGTGTGACGTTTGATCAGGACCTACATTTTGGTGCGCACGCAACCGCAATTGTTCCAAGAATTCAGAGCCGTAATAAAATCCTCAAATCCCTTGCTGGCAGTACCTGGGGAAAAGATAAAGAAACGCTCTTGACCACATACAAAGCAATTAGCCAGCCGATTACGTGCTACGCGTCACCCATATGGTCGCCAAGCCTTAAAACCACCCACTGGAAGAAACTACAGGCCTGCCAAAATACTGCTCTCAGAATCGCCATGGGCTATCTTCTTATGTCTCCAGAAAACCATCTGCATAATGAGGCGAGAATACTCCCCATCAGGGAGAGAAATGAGATGCTGACCAAACAGTTTCTGTTGAATACCCAGAAACCTGGGCATCCCAACAGACATCTGATTGACGAACCAGCACCGCCTAGGGGCCTAAGGAGTCATCTCCGTAAGCATTTTGAGGAAATACGGCACCTGAGAACCCAGCCGTATGAAGCGGAAAAACACAAGCAGGTCCTTGGTGAACTCCATAGACAGGCGTCGGACCTTTATGTCGGGAATTGCCCGGTGAATCCAGTACTTGAAGAAAAATATCCAGAACTCGCAGAAGAGGAACGCATACTCCCCAGGGAAACGCGTGTCACTCTTGCTCAACTTCGTTCCGGATACTGTAACAGGTTAAACTCTTACCTATCCAGAATCAACCCCGACATACAAAATGTATGCCCTGCTTGCAATGTGTCCCCACATGACACCAACCATCTCTTTAATTGTAATGTGGAACCAACGCCTCTAACACCCCTTTCCTTATGGTATACCCCTGTTGAAACGGCAAGTTTCCTTGGACTCCCGTTAGAGGATATTGATGACAATTTGTGATCGGTCGCGGCTATTAGGTGGGGCGAGCATTGCTACAACAACAACAACAACAACACCCTGAATATCGTCTACATAGTGAGGCAACGAGCTCAACATTAAAGAGCATTACTAATAAGGTAATTCTATACGACAGCATGACACTGCTAATACGCGGCCAAAAATATCGATGAGGTGTCAAAAGACGCGTATTTACATCAGTATTAATAATCCGAAAACGGAAAACAAAAATTTTATCTCTATCCGCAGATATTTGCAGTTGAAGTTGTCGATTTTAATGTGGTTGTTGTAATGTTGGCGTACCCACAAAAAAAATTGTGAACATAAGTGTTTTGCGCGTATATAGTTTTGGTCTCCAACCCGGTGTTGGACCCACCCAGAGTAATTTTTTATAAGCGCGGCCGATGGCCTCCAATGCAAAAAGGTGTTCTGAGCAGAAATAATGGGGATCCAACCCCCGGTATCGGAGGGTAATTTTTCGGTTTTTCGTTAATATCTTTTGAACTACTTAACATTTTTCTTCTCCGGTTGCGGAGAATTATTAATACTGATGTCAAGACGCGTCGTTAGACACCTCTCTCGATATTGTTGGACGCTTATTAACAGTGTTATGCTGTCGTATAGAATTACCCTAACTTAGTGTGTATTCGCCACTGGTCATTTTTGGTTATCTACTTTAGCTCACAACTGCTAAAACCCGACCAAAAATATCGGGATAAGTGTTAACATACGCGTTTTGATCCCAGGACTACGAATCCGAGAGCGGAAAATCAAAATATATTATTTCTGTCAAAAGTTATTTCCAAAAAACCGAAAAATAGCCACGGAGCGCCCTGAAAACGGGGGTGGGATCCATAGTATTTTTGCGCAGAACACCTTTCTGCATTGGCGGCTTATAAAAAATTACCCTGGGTGGGTCCAACACAGGTTTGGAGACCAAAACTATATCCGCGCAAAACACTTTTACCCACAGTTTTTCTTGTGGGTACTCCAAAATCATCAAAACAACAACCACATGAAAATTTTAAATTTTTTTGCAAATATCTCCGAAACGAAATAAAATTTTGGGTAATAGTCTGGTTGAGGGGTCGACTGCTAATACGCTACCAAAAATATCGAGAGAGGTGTCAAACGACGCGTATTAATCTCGAGAACAATAATCCGATGGCGGAAAAGAAAAATTTTATCTCTGTCAGGAGATATTTGCATTTGAAGTTGGCGATTTCCATGTGGTTGTTGTTGTGTTGTACCCCCAAAAAAAATTGTGCATCACCGTGGCGGTAGCCACGGGTATACCACACACCCGGACTTGGCATGGCGTAGCCCAGGGTAATTTTTTATAATCGCGGCCGAAGGCCGCCAACGCAGAAAGGTGTTCTGCGCAAAAATACTATGGATCCGACCCCCGGTTTCGGAGGCACCCGCGGGTCTTTTTTCGGTTTTTCGTTAATATCTTTTGAACGCGTTAAAATTTTTAAAAAAAATAATAAATAACTAGACTATTACCAAATGTTGAAATTCCACCTTCGGATTCGTGATCCTGGGTGCAAAGCACGTCTTTTGACACCTCCTCTGACCTTTTTGGACGAGTTTTAGCAGTTGTGAGCTAAAGTTAACAATTATCCTGGCTTTGATCACGGTACTAATTATGCGGAGGGGGTGGGATCCATAGTACTATTGCGCAGAGCACTTTTCTGTATTTGCAGCCTTTGGCGCACTTAAAAAAAAGTCTGGCGAAATACAACAGGGACCTTTCATAATTTTTGATAAAAATTAGGTGAAAATATCTCCTCATGGAGTTAAAAGACGCGTAGTTTGACGCCTATCCCGGCATTTTTAGACGCGTGCTAGTAGTCGAGGTTGTATATTTAATCAGTGCACTATTACCGATTCCGGGTAAAATATAAAACTTTTAGATGAAAATTGGTGCGAAAATTAGTGTGCGATTCGTTTATGAGAACTAACTCCCGGTAAGGTATTAATTATAGTTTTTATCAAAAATTGATTAAATTGGTTGCTTGTTGACTTTTCTTTATTTATTTACATGGGTGATTTTTTTTCATTCAAAAGTCATTTTTGACAACCTTAATGCGTTCGAATTAAATCGCATGATTGAAAATCTTAGGGCGTTCACACAACAATAAGGTGCATGCGATATGCCAAGGTGTATCAATTATCAAAGATTACTAAAAATGAGCATTAATAAATGCTGAACGAAATGCCCTTCCTGTGGTGGTACTTGGTACATTTGGTGGCGCATTGGCATTTGTTGCTGCTACGGGCTCTATGGCAGATTCAGCATCTAAAACTGTAAAGAAAAAAATACGATAGTACATCGTTTAAAAATTGATTTTTCTTTAACTTACATGTCAAATTCCGTTCCTTAGCGATGTTGTGAAGTACACCAACAGCAATAATAACATTTTTCGCTGTATCTAAATCTACACGAAGACGTTCGAAAATAGAACGGAGTTTCGATTTAATCTGTCCGTTAAGGCATTCTATTTTGCTTCAAGTGGCAATGTGTGACCTATTGTACCTATCATCAGAACAAAATTAAACATGAATAAATATGCACATTGCCAAGCATGTCGTGATGTGTATACCTCTCTTCCTTTGGTGTTGAAGGATTCCTAACACGGGTAAATGCAAGTAAAATTCTGCAGATCACAAATTATAGCACCCACCAATGTCACTATGGTGAACATTTCTTCCTAAAAATCGCAACGCCGTGAGAACCTGCAGACCGGCCGAAATTGGAAGTCCCCTGTTATTCAAAGGTTCGTCAATATCCAAAATTTCTATGAGATATAGAACTGTAGCCTTATCGAATCGATATCGTTTATAAAAATCGTCTTCCTCCATTTGGAAAGGATCGTACCGTGTCTTGTATACTTTTTCCCTCCTACTTGGGTTGCATCATCTACAATCGCAAAATCCCTCAAAATTCGTTGATTTCTGTCCATTTTTTCACTTTCACTTCAATAATTTCACTTTTATTTTAATTTCTCGTATTTTCGCACGAATGCAACGCAAAACGTCAACTTAAATGTGATTTTAATATTTTAAAATGACGTTCGCGCCATTTTAAAATTAAAACTCCTTTTTGGAGATAAAACAGTGCTTAAGTTGACTATGATAGACTTAAAACGATATTTAATTTAGAATCATGTTTAAATCGATAAAACTCTATTCTAACTTGACTATGATTACGGGCCATTAATTTCAAATTATTCAGAGAATTACAAAACAAAATACATTAGTTACGTTCCAGTGAGACTTGAGCGAGATACGGATAGAAATTTAACATGCAAATGCAACAACAACGTTGTGATCCTGATATTTATGTGGTTCAATTTCTGATCCGTATAGCAGTTCTGTTCGTTTCGTTTTCTGTAGTAGATTTTTTGACAGCTAACCACTTTTGAGTTGGTAGCACTCATGGCTCAACTATATGGTTGGCTCATCTCTACAGCAATAACATACCTTTGTTCACATTGCCAAACTTAGCGTGTTGGTGTTAGACGAATGGAATGGAATGAAAACATAAAACTTAGCAGCATTTGTTAGTAAGAAACTGTTGTAAATTCGTTGGTTTCTTTTGAAGTTTGCTATCTCCTTCTGACAGTCCCTACTCCAGTGAAATGAAAAAAATAAAATCAGCTGGTGAGATGAGCCAACCATATAGTTGAGCCATTGTAGCACTGAACTAAATACGTGTACATTTGTGTATACATAAAAGATCTCGCCATATTTAAAAGCAAAAACACTGAAAGAGTAAACAACTTGAAGATGATGTAAGGAAAGTAAATAGTTTGCTTACGTGCGAAACTACTTAAATGTTAATAATTCTATCAGTATCTTAAAATCTTATGTACGTTTCTTCTTATTTTCTACAAAACAGATGTTTTATATTAGTGCTGCCAGCTCTCATAAAGTTTATCCAGATCGTTCCAGTGGGATTTGAGCCAGAGCCAGAGCTCGATAAACCAATGGAACGGCTCTATTGATATTGTATGTTTGTTTGCATTTATGTCGACGTGCCACCACCTTATAATGTTCTACCAAGATAAAAAGATATTGTTGCGGAGCTGGCAACACTATTCACCACCTTTATTTGTTTTCGTTTGTTTAATTGAAACAACGAAAAAAGCGACAATAGTACCGACGTGTTTTCCGCGAATAACTTCTAAACGAGATAAAGAATATAGTTTCTGCTTTCAAATTCTGAATCTTGACGCAAATACGCGTCTTTTGATACCGCTATCGACATATGCGACCCGAATTTTAAGTGCAGGACTTAAGTTGAAATTTTACTAAATTTGGAAATTAAAAAGCTTATATTTCATAAACTAAGAGTTTCCTAGAGTTGCGGATGATAATTTTGTGATTTTTAGGACCCCCGACACCCCTCGAAAAAAAAGTTGGAAAATCGTGGCACCTTATTCAAAATTTTCCCCACCAAAAATTATTAAAGCTAAATAAATATTAAGTAGTACAATTAAATGTACATCAAGTGTGTCTCGCATTATTTATTCCTTGGAATTTGGTAAGCCGCTACCCGCATACAGTCCACTGCATAAAGCAAACCACCTCAACACATGTAATTTGGGCATAAGCGTGATGCACTAATGGAAAATTTGACCGTTGTAGATCAAAGTAGACAGTAGTAACATCGCAAACGCTTTGTGATTCGATTAATTACGATAAGTAGTACTCGATTGATACTTTCCTTTGTCATAAATATTGCCATCGCTAGGCAGCTCTTCGTTTGCGCATTTTCTTATGCTTCGGAATTTCTTACTTTCTGTTTTGCTCAAACTCATCATCGATTTTCCTTTTATGTTTTGCAGTTTGCATTTATTTTGTTATCGTCACCGGTTTGCATGGTTGATAAAGAAAAAGCTGCATAATCGGCAAGCTAAAGTGAGTTATTCAAAGAAATTGACAAATTGTATTGGTTAAAAAGCTTGCTTATTTCAAAGCGGATCTGATAAAAAACGTAAGTGTATTCATTTTATTCGTAATTACAAGCTAAATGTGTATTTTATACTTACCTGTAACCGGTTTATAATTGTTCGGATGTCTATGCTTTCGTTATGCCCGACTTTGGTGTGTTTTTGAAGTCGCAAAAGTAAAAGTAAGAAATTGTAGCATTTTTAAAATGTCGTAGAGTTCCAATCACAGTATTAAAGTAATAGGAATTAGTTATACACCACGTTAAGAGATTACATTGATTTATTTTTGAAAGCAGACCGAATTGACTTCGAACGAAATCTTTCTTTAGTACTTATGAATATGTATCTTATTATGAATGTAGATACATATGTATGTGCGCAAGAGTCAGCGTTGCCAACTTACGAGGTATTCCCCTTTTTGTGTGGAATTTAACTCTGTCCGAAGAATCGGGGAGCAAGTGGGGTTTTATAAGGCTTGATTAACATAAAAAAAACTATTGGGCTATTTACGTCATTATCAGTTTATCTGGTGGTAAAGTTGTCAAGTCAATTATTAATTTTGCGTTTTTGTGACTTTTAGAAAGTAGTAAACACTAAGTACTATACTAAATGACTTTATGGAAGATAATTTTCATAAAAACACCGTCACTTAATCCCCCCCCCCCCCCCCCCCCCCCCTCCCCTCATTTCATTAGGAAAAAATCTTACATATAGTTTTTGTTGTTGTTGTTGTATCAATACTTTGCCCTATCCAATAGTTGCGACCGGCACAAATTGTCATCAATCCGACGCTTGTTTGTGGACATCACTGAGGACCTGCTTGTGCTTTTTTGCTTCATACGGCTGTGGTCTTAGGTGCCGTATATCCTCATAATGCTTACGGAGAGGACCGTTTAAGCCCGCTGGGAGGAGTATCCTTATCAATCAGATGTTTGTTGGGTTGCGTAGGTTTCTAGGTATTCAACAGAAACTGTTTTTTCAGCATTTAATTTCTCTCCCTAATGGGGAGTACTCTGGCCTCATTGTGTAGGTGGTGTTCTGGGGACGTAAGAAGACAGCCCGTTGCAGTATTTTAGCAGGCCTGTATTTTCTTTCATTGAGTAATTATAGCCATGTCGACCATATCGGGGACGCGTATCATGCAATCTGCCGGCCAATTGCTTTGTAAGTGGTAATGAGCGTTTTTTGTTGTTGTTGTCGTGGTTGTAGCGATATGGACACTCATCGAAGGCCTTGGGGAGTGTTATCGATGTTGATGGTCCTTTGCCGGATGCAGATCCGGTACGTTCCGGTAATAATCACTATTAACGTACCCCCCAGCGGGTAAGGGGGTCAGAATATACCCGCGGTAGGTATGCCTGTCGTAAGAGGCGACTAAAATACCAGATTCAAGGGCTGTGTAGCGCAACCCTTCAGGTTGCCAGCGCAATATATAGCTTCTCCAAACCCAATTGTCAACCTCACCTATCCGCGGTGAATCCTGTTTCACTAACAGACGAGGCTCTGGCGACCCCAAGCTCCTCATGGAACTTGGGGGTGGGGAGGGAGGGGATGGCCTGAAGGTTTAATGTGGCCACATAAATCGTTCCCGATATGGTCGGGCTAGCACCTTAATGGTGCTGTGGAACCGGAGCGTACCGGATCTGTATCCGGCAAAGGACCATCACATCGATAACACTCCCCAAGGCCTTCGGGGAGCAACCTTATCGCTACAACAACAACAACAACTATTAACGTACCCCGGCCATCACGGGAACGATTTGAACATGAAACCTTCGAGCCCATACCGCCCTCCTACCCCCTAGAACCTTTGAGAACTTGGGTTCGCCAGAGCCTCGGCTCTTAAAGAACAGGGTTCGCAACGGGTAGGTGAGGTAGATAATTGAATTTGGAAAACTACACATTGTTGTTGTAGCGATAAAGACACGATAAACACCGTTAGGAAAGGTTGATTCCACAAATTAGAAAGGGGCTAGAATATACTGCGCATCCCAAGACAGTCGGTTCTATGTACCAGAGCGACTCGGGATTTTTCCCGACCAAGGACTGTCATTTCGGTGTGACCCCATTTAACTTGTTGCGTCCCTCCCACAAATTGTCATCCTCCCAGCAGCTCCTTGCAGCAGGACTGCTCCATATTCTCTTACTCCGGGAAGGCATCGAATCCAATCCGGGTCCGTCTCCTGACCCCGGTCCTGAGAAATGGTTTTGCTGCATCTGCCGGAAAAGAATCTTTTTAGGACGGTCATACTCTGTTCAGTGTGTCTCGTGTAAGGGATGGTTGCATCGGACAGGTTGTTCTGGGCTTGATCCCAAAACCCGACGTCCACGTAACTATTATAAATATTTTGTGGCTCCTTGCTGTTCACGCCCAATGGCGTCCCGTAGTCTACGCCGAAGCGCCCCGAAGCTTCTGCCTTGGGTGGTGCCACTTTCCTAGATGTTCTGGTCTCCGCAACGGCAACCCCCCGACGGGTTTCGTCGCACCATGTTGCCAGGTCGCAAACCCAAATCATCCGGGTACCCCAATGCTTGCCCAAGTGCACGCCCAGTCCCAGGGCCACAACAGCAATTGCGTCCTGGCCTTCCACAACCCAGGCGTAGTCACCCGTCACTTACCCCCAGAGTGGCGGCGTCTCCCCTTATGCACTTCAGAATTCTGCAGTTAAATTGTAATGGACTAACTGGGAAGATTACGGAGATAGTCGATTTCATGAAGCGGCACAACATCCGCATTGCTGCGATTCAAGAGACTAAACTCACATCAAAATCTGCGTTGCAGACCTGCTCTGGGTATAATGTCCACAGGAAAGACCGCGCAATCTCTGTGCAATATTATATATTTGACACTGGCATCGACCGCAGGGACAATGTCTTAGAACGTCAAGGCCTATCTGTCCGGTCAGGCGATGCAAACCTAGAAATCATCAACATCTACATCCCTCCTGCCACCTGTTGCCCCAGTGGATACCGCCCTAATATCAGAGCCTTACTCACTGGCAACAATCGCATTATCTTAGGCGATTTCAATGCCCATCACGATCTATGGCACTCAAACTTGCGGGCGGACAGTAGGGGTGAGATGTTAGCGGATCAAATAGAGGAAACGACGTTCTGCACAATAAACGGAGACGCCCCCACACGTATGGTAGGAAGCTGTCACAGTTCGCCAGATATCTCAATCGTGAGCGCAGAACTCGTAAATTGCGTCAACTGGTAGCCGATGGTAACATTGGCATCCGACCACCTGCCTATACTTATTTCGCTCGAGCGTACCGCCGACTTCATCGTCACCGAAAAACGCACTTTCATAAACTTCAAAAAAGGAAGGGGGAAGAATATAAATCTTTTACAGACAACCGCTTTGCTGCCCTCCCTATCCGGACTGATGCCCGCCAAGGTCATTCCGTAAGGTCATTGAATCTGCCTCGGTACGTTTCATTCCCGCCGGGAGAATTCCCGAAATCCGGCCCCACTTCCCGGCGGAGACCGCAAACTTAGCTAGAGAACGTGACCTTATAAGACAGCTTGATCCATGCGACCCCCAAATAAGGGATATAAACCAACGCATCAGATTGCTTGTGGACGAACACAAGCGGGCGAAATGGGAGGAGCACCTAAGAGGTTGTACCCTCTACCGGTGTGGGTAAACTTTGGTCCACCGTAAAGACCCTATCGAATCCGACTAAGCACAAAGACAAAGAGAATACTCCCCATCAGGGAGAGAAATGAGATGCTGACCAAACAGTTTCTGTTGAATACCCAGAAACCTGGGCATCCCAACAGACATCTGATTGACGAACCAGCACCGCCTAGGGGCCTAAGGAGTCATCTCCGTAAGCATTTTGAGGAAATACGGCACCTGAGAACCCAGCCGTATGAAGCGAAAAAACACAAGCAGGTCCTTGGTGAACTCCATAGACAGGCGTCGGGCCTTTATGTCGGGAATTGCCCGGTGAATCCAGTACTTGAAGAAAAATATCCAGAACTCGCGGAAGAGGAACGCATACTCCCCAGGGAAACGCGTGTCACTCTTGCTCAACTTCGTTCTGGATACTGTAACAGGTTAAACTCTTACCTATCCAGAATCAACCCCGACATACAAAATGTATGCCCCGCTTGCAATGTGTCCCCACATGACACCAACCATCTCTTTCATTGTAATGTGGAACCAACGCCTCTAACACCCCTTTCCTTATGGTCCACCCCTGTTGAAACGGCAAGTTTCCTTGGACTCCCGTTAGAGGATATTAATGACAATTTGTGATCGATCGCGGCTATTAGGTGGGGCGAGCATTGCTACAACAACAACACAAAGTTTCCATCGCCTTTGGCGACAAAGTGCTGTCGGATGCGAAAAAATGCGCGAGCGCTTTCTGTCGACAATATATAATGCATCCTACGGTCAACAAAGATAGACGGAGAGCCAATAGACACGCACATAAACACAAATTCAGCGCGTCACCAATTACCATCACCGCTAAAGAGGTTGAGGACGCCATTGGTCGCGCTAAACCATCCAAAGCAGTGGGCCCAGACGGCATAGCCATGCCGATGCTTAAAAGCCTAGGGAAAGAGGGTTTCAAATATTTGGCGCATGTCTTCAACCTGTCTCTTTCCACCTTTGTCATACCCGAGAAATGGAAAATGGCCAAAGTGGTCCCGCTACTAAAGCCTGGGAAACCAGCTAACATAGGAGAGTCGTATCGTCCGATATCTCTCCTATCGTCAGTAGCAAAGACGCTTGAAGCCATTTTGCTCCCTTATGTCCAAGCAAATTTGCAGCTAGCCTCTCATCAGCATGGCTTCAGAAAACTCCATAGCACTATCACCGCGCTAAATGCCATTGCACCCAGATAAATTGCGGTTTAAATCAATACCCCCACCATAGAACAGTACTCGTAGCGCTAGACCTATCAAAAGCTTTTGATACGGTCAACCATGGCTCGTTACTGTAAGACCTGGAAGGGTCTACCCTTCCCCCATGTCTTAAAAGGTGGACCGCAAATTGCCTGGGTGGTCGGCAGGCATCGGTGCAATTTAGAAACGAAACATCAAAACCAAGGAGAATTAAACAAGGGGTGCCACAGGGTGGTGTCCTATCCCCACTTTTGTTTAATTTCTACATATCTAAGCTACCTTCACCACCGGAAGGAGTCACGATTGTTTCCTACGCCGATGACTGCACAATAATGGCCACAGGACCATGCCCAAAGATCGATGAGCTATGCAATAAAATAAACGGCTACCTCCCTGATCTCTCCAGTTTTTTCGCCTCGTGAAACCTGGCATTATCACCGACTAAATCTTCCGCGACCTTATTTACAACATGGACGTCCCAAATGTCGACCATTTTGAACATCCACGTCGATGGCACTACGCTACCGACTGTCCTGCACCTCAAAATCTTGGGTGTGACGTTTGATCAGGATCTACATTTTGGTGAGCACGCAGCCGCAATTGTTCCGAGAATTCAGAGCCGTAACAAAATCCTTAAATCCCTCGCTGGCAGTACCTGGGGAAAAGATAAAGAAACACTTATGACTACATACAAAGCAATTACCCAGCCGATTACGTGCTACGCGTCACCCATATGGTCGCCAAGCCTAAAAATTACCCACTGGAAGAAGCTACAGGCCTGCCAAAATACTGCTCTCAGAATTGCCACGGGCTGTCTTCTTATGTCCCCAGAACACCATCTGCATAATGAGGCGAGATACGATACTCCCCATCAGGGAGAGAAATGATATGCTGACCAAACAGTTCCTGTTGAATACCCAGAAACCAGAGAATCCCAACAGACATCTGATTGATAAACCAGCACCGCCTAGGGGCTTAAGGAGGCCGCTCCGTAAGCATTTTGAGGAAATACCGCACCTGAGAACCCAGCCGTACGAAGCAAAAAAACACAAGCAGGTCCTTGGTGAACTCCATAAACAGGCGTCGGACCTTTATGCCGGGAATTGCCCGGTGAATCCAGTACTTAAAGAAAATTACCCAAAACTCGCGGAAGAGGAACGCATACTCCCCAGGGAAACGCGTGTCACTCTTGCTCAACTTCGTTCTGGATACTGTAACAGGTTAAACTCTTACCTATCCAGAATCAACCCCGACATACAAAATGTATGCCCCGCTTGCAATGTGTCCCCACATGACACCAACCATCTCTTTAATTGTAATGTGGAACCAACGCCTCTAATACCCCTTTCATTATGGTCCACCCCTGTTGAAACAGCAAGTTTCCTTGGACTCCCGTTAGAGGATATTGATGACAATTTGTGATCGGTCGCGGCTGTTAGGTGGGGTGAAGCATTGGTACAACAACAACAATATATATTTAGCACTTTTTTGCTTTTGATATTCTTATCGGTGCCGTAATAAGATGATTCTTTTTAAATGAAATAAAACATTTTCAGGGTGTATAATTGAGTATTAGTTAAATGATTTGCATGCAATCGGAACCCAATATACTTTGCGTTTAGAGTTCACGAAAACATAAAATGACTACTGGGTTAAAGATAATGTTCCTTTTTTTATATTTTATTTAATTAAAAATATTACTAGTTTAGAATAGAATGTTGTAACTAATATTTGTTTAAATCTGTTGTCTAATGCAATTTTAATGATGTGTTTTTCGATTTCATAAGGCTTTCAGCTCTATTTTTGCAAGTTTTTTATTTTTTGCAAGTTTTCCAAAATGATTTTGTGCATTTCTTTTCGGGATATATCGAAAAGTATGCCATTTTGCAACAACACCTTGGTAAATAACATAAAAGATAGCACATAATTCCATCAAAGTCGGTTGGTGCTGCTTATATAAAGGCAAACTAAACTTAAAAAAAACAAAATGTATGTAACATTTTGTGTCTGTGTACAGTCTAAAAGAGCTAGTTAAGTTATGGTTACGCATATTATGCGTTGAATCTTCCAATTTCAAGTGAACTCGTTAATTAAACAAGGTCAGGAATACAAATCTTTTTTCATCAGCCAATAAAAGTAATACACTTTCTTAAATTGAGTAATAAGTATTTCGAAGTTACGTCAAAGCTGCTCTAACTGAGCATATTAGGTATTAGGAAAAAACTTTGATTGATCGCCTTGGTTGTTTAAGAACCGATCCGATCCGATTGCACTTTAAAAGTAATTGTTCACATCCCTTTAGTCTCCTATCGACAAGTTTTTAACGATACGCCAAATCCTGCTGAAGGAGCATGATGGAAGAAATGACACACACCACCTCCTTGTCGCTTTCAAAGCAGCTTTTGAATATGTTACTACACAGCTTGTACGACTACGCCAATTGCGTTAAACAACACCAATAATTCAGTCAGGCTCTCAGCCATTCGATAGCAAAAGACACTGGAGATCAGCCGAACTAAACCGCAAGAAGTACACTATTACAAGAGCGCGCGATTATTACTGTATCATTGATGGTATTGATATCATTGGCTTAAACGAATTCGCCATTAGTTCTGTCTTCTTTTTCTTGAATAAAGAGGCGAAAAGTGGGTCTTGTGGTGAACGAAAAGAAAAAGAACTTACCTGCTATCCAACCAGAAGAAGGACGCTAGTCAATCTATACTAACTTCGTTCTGGATACAGTAACAGGTTAAACTCTTACTTGTTCAGATAATAACAACTATTATCGAACTCAACTGTGACATATTTTGCCTATATGGTTGTTGTTTTGGGGAGTGTTATCGATGTTGATGATCCTTTTACGGATATAGATCCGGTAGCATCATTAAGGTATAATCCCGGTCAGCTCGGCAACGATTTAATATGACCACATTGAACCTCCTAGGCCATCCCCAGGAAATTTTTATCGCTCAGCTCAAAATGTATACCGTTGTTAGGCTAGCCGGGCTGTAGTGTAGTGGTGTCTTCAACGCTACACCTATATGGTCGTTGTTGTAGCGATAAGGTTGCTCCCCGAAGGCTTTGGGGAGTGTTATCGACGTGATGGTCCTTTGCCGGATACAGATCCGATACGCTCCGGTACCACAGCACCATTAAGGTGCTAGCCCGACCATCTCGGTAACGATTTATGTGGCCACATTAAACCTTCAGGCCATTCCCTCCCTCTCCACCGCCAAGTTCCATGAGGTAACCAGCCTATATGGTAACCAGCATTAATAGAAAAATAATGACAGACTAGATATAAAGCAGATAATAAGTCTAGCGAAGAAAAAGATCACATGGTACGTATTAGTCTCTCATAGCACCAGTCCTGATGCATATCTCGGAATAATGAAACCTGTGAAAAGCAGATAACATGTGTCTTGGAGAATTCGGGAGCGATATTCTTCTGATGGTTTGTGGTCCGTCTCTTAGGTGGCTTCAATGAAAGCACAATCAATAAGGTACGGTCCAGAAGGTATTCATATCGACACTCGGCTTTGCCACTAAGTTTGGAGGAACAAATTAAGGTCGAATTGACTTCCTTTGATCGCTGCTGTAGCTTTAATAATACTCTACAAACATTTAACGAAGCGTTACTGAAATTGTAAGCCACTTGAAAGTTATGAATCCGTGGGAACGGCTACTAGTACGTCCTGCAACTAGGCCTACTGAGAGCGATTTGTTTGATCTCTGAACCTTCGTCTGTACTTACTTTGCTTAGCTGTTCTCTAAAAGATATTTGGAGCTAACAATATCTCTTAACGTGAAGAAAACAGATGATTGATAGTGAGAGGCGTTATATCCCTAGATCAGCAATCGAGTTAAGAGTAAATTTATGGTGATGAGTTTTAGGCCAAGATTCTACTGTGTGTTTGGTGTTCTACTTCTTCCCTACAATCTTGATAAAACATTAATTTTCATACAAAACTGTATACCCTTCTATTTTAAATGTACTCGCAAAGATATACATATGTATGTATGTCAATAGTCTCACAGGCCAACGTAATATAAATGCACGCAAGTCATTTTCCGTCAAAAATGTCTCATGCACATACAACTTGTATGAGAGCAACCGAAATTGAAATTACTGCGTAAAAAGCTAACTCGATTTCCAATTTTTGTTCTGCGTGACATTTAAGTTTGCACACATGCTTTACATTGTCGCAACGCATGCTTATTTCGGTTGGGACAAAAAACGCCGGTTGTTTGCGTGCGCTAAAAAAAAACGCAGCGCGATTTTATTAGGTTGGCTTGCTACATACATACATAAATATCCATATAACTATAGATTATTTCTAAAGTAGATTCTATCATTCCAATATTGATTTTATTGGAAATAGAACAAACAATTTGCCAATAATTGTCTGTAATAGTTTGATACTAATGGACTGGCTAAATCGCACTGCTTATACTTACAAATGTCGGACCAATGCTAATAAACCTCTTCATGTTTATGAAGGATAATAAAAAAAACAGCATTGAAAAGTAGAACATATAAAGGTAACAGCTGATAATTCTCAAAAGTATACTTTTGTACATACTTATTAGACCTCTACATGAATTAATTCAATACTGTAGGCAAACACGATAAAGTATATTTGCGTACTTTATCTATATCTGTATATATAAAAATGAGATGATGTTCGTTCCTGTTCATGTTTTGGGGCCGATACGAGGACATTTTTATTCGTTCTTTTTTCATATTACAGGGATCAAAAAGGGGAAGGTTTTTAGCAAAACAATTTTTTTTTTAATTTCTAGGGTCTTGAGATATAGGTCAAAACGTGGACCCGGAAAACCCTACGATGTGTTTGTATAATATGGGTATCAAATGGAAGCTTCTGATGTGTACTTTAATATGGGGTACTTTTCGTACCCCTGGATGACTAGGGTCGCGAGATATAGGCCAAAATGTTGACCCAGATACCCCTAGAATGTGTTTATACAATATGGATATCAAATGAAAGCTGTTGATGAGTTCTTTAGCAGAGGGTAATTTTCATACATCACGGTGACTAGGGTCTCGAGATATTGCCCAAAACGTGGATCAGAATAACCTTAGGATGTGTTTTTACATTATGGGTATCAGAAGGAAGCTGTGCTGATGAGTGGTAATTTTTCTCTGGGTGACGAGCGTCTCGAGATCATTTCATGTGTACAACAGTTTTTGAATAAATATACGAATTTTTCGATTTGTGTCGTGCTGCTAAGTTGCAAATTGTTTTCGATGGAGAGTAAACATAAACACCGAGGTTTGTACACTGTTTATGAGAGATGCTTCAGCACACATACACAAACGCACCTTGAATATAGCCAACGCGTTTATTTTACTCCTAAAAATGCAGCGCTTAGAGCAACAAGTGCACCGTCTACAACTTTAACTGCCTTTTTTCATTTATGTGAATCGGACGATTTTGCAAGAACATTGCCATATGCAGAAGTGTCACAATATTTCACATGGTATAAATCCAGGAAAACATTTCAAAGGCGAAAACAAGGAAAACCAGTTCAAGGTCATCCTAATGTGTTCTCAACAGATGCATTAGGACGCATTTATTCAGTTCATCCAAATAATGTTGAGTGTTTTTTCTTGCGATTGTTGTTAATCAATGTTCGTGGCCTAACATCATTCCAAGCTTTAAGAACAATTAATGGTGAATTGTGCGCTACATATAGTGAAGCATTTCAACAATTAAATTTGTTGGAGGATGATAAGCATTGGGAAGATACGCTTGCCGTTTCAGCTGTAATAGCCAGTCCACATCAAATACGAACATTATTTGCGATAATAAATGCAATGTGCTCCCCATCTAATCCATTGGAATTATGGAATAATTTCAAGGATTATATGGCAGTTATATTTTTCATTTCAAGGATTATATGAGTTGGAATTCACATTGGAAATTTACAATGAAGCATTGATATGGATTGACGACATTTGTTTGTCGATGTCAAATAGTTAGTACAATTGGGCATGCCAGCAGCAAATCATCCAATGCATGATATGTTCAATCGAGAACTGGAGCGTGAATACCATTATCATTGTAATGAACTAAACACATTTGTAACATCAAATTTAACGAAATTGAATGACCAACAGCAACATGTTTTTGATACAACCATGAATAATGTTAGCCACGGAACTGGTGGTATGTTTTTCTTGGATGCTCCTGGGGGAACAGGCAAGACCTTTTTGATTTCATTGATATTAGCAACAATTCGATCACATAATAACGTTGTATTGGCACTCCCTTTTTCCGGAATTGCGGTTACATTAATGGAAGGCGGTCGCAAAGCACATTCTGCATTAAAGCTGCCTTTGAATATGCAGGTAAATGAAACACCAACATGTAATATTTCGAAAGAATCTGGAACGGCAAAAGTTCTTAAAGTATGTAAGCTCATCGTATGGGACGAGTGTAGTATGGCACACAAGAAATCATTGGGAGCACTTGTTAGAACTTTGAAAGATCTACGAGGAAGCCAAACAGTCTTTGGAGGTGCCATGATTTTATTGGCTGGAGATTTCAGGCAAACATTACCTGTGATCCCAAAATCCACGGCATGTTTGCATGTTTAAAATCATCGTGTTTATGGATATAAACACGCTTACATTTACTACAAACGTACGTGTTCAACTACAAAACGATCCGTCAGCAGCTGAATTTTCACAGCAATTACTGAAAATCGGAAATGGCCAAATGTCTGTCGATCCAACAGGAATGATTACATTGCCTAACAATTTCTGCACTTTTGCACAGTCTAAAGAGGCATTTATACAGAGTGTATTTCCAAACGAAAGAGCAATTTTAGCTGGGAAATATAACGACGTCAACGATATAAATGTAGCTATTCTGGATCAAATACCTGGTGACATAGTTGCATATAAGTCAATGGACACTATTACTGATCAAGAAGATGTCGTAAATTATCCAACTGAATTCTTAAACTCATTCGATTTGCCAGGCCTACCACCTCATAATTTACGATTAAAAATTGGAGCACCGATTATTATGCTGCGCAACATTACTGTGCCACGACTTTGCAACGTTACCAGACTCGCTGGGAAGAAGCTAATGGTTAACGTTATCGAAGCAACAATTTTGAAAGGGAAGTACAAAGGAGAAGACATTTTGATACCCAGAATTCCACTGATTCCGACGGATTTACCATTCCATTTCAAACGTTTGCAGTTCCCTATTCGCCTTGCCTTCGCTATGACAATTAATAAGGTGCAAGGACAGTCTCTACAAATGTGCGGTATTAATTTGGAATACCCAATTTTTTCTCATGGACAATTGTATGTAGCTTGCTCACGAGTAAGCAAACCATCGTCATTATTCATTTACGCGAAAGATGGAAACCCCAAAAACGTGGTCTACCAAAAAGTGTTACAATAAAGTTCGGATGAAATTGTATCAAAGAATTTGCTTTGTTTCGTATTAATTTTATTCTCTCTTTTTTTTTTGGGAAATCATGGCTATTATGCACGTTCTGCTAACGTTCGAATCGCTAAACTGTTGAATATATCACTCCATTATTCAGTATTGCAAACTGGTCTTTATTTAGATTACTTTGGGAGTAGTACTTCACAATAATACTTCACAACCAGTTTAAATCACAACTGACTAGTTATTACTCAGCTTGCGCTGCTTTTATACTCTCTGTTGCCTCGTCCGCATATTTCTCCAAAGGTCTAAACGTTTCACCTTCCAGAACTGTTGTATCTCCTGCTTGGTAATTTAGTTATATGCGCGTGTGTGTGTGTGAGTAAGCACTTCGGCTGATGACTGCATCTATGTGTGTGAGATATCTCTTCGTTGCCTTGACAAGAAATGAATAATTTTTGAAATAACATTTTTTTGCAAAACTGTGAATGGGGATACCTTAGTTGCAATACTTTTGAGTGTAATAATAATTAGATAATTAAAAATCATGTATGCTAACCCAGCAGCTATTTTATGACTTAGCACAATTTCCACACTCAAAACAAATTTTTTCTCCTGACTTAGCACTTTTTACTCAATATGTTTCCCCATCACTTCTCAGCTTTAATGATCGAAATATAACACTAAAAATATATATTTCACAAAAAATACTATTTATTTTTCAAACTATTACTAACGGTTCTGATCTGGACTCTTTTGTCGGATGGTGTGCAGACAATAATTTATTTTTAAATTCAAAGAAATGCTGTGTTGTGTCCTTTTCCAAAAATACAACTGCCACATACTTTATCTACAAACTAAATGCTAAATCTCTTAATCGTTGTCAAGATAGTAAAGACTTGGGTGTAATTTTTGACTCCAAAATCTCTTTTTCTAGTCACATTGACTTCGTTGTTTCAAAATTTGTTGGAATGGTTGGGTTCATTATATGTACGTAACACCAATGACTTTAAGGGCCCTATGACGTTGAAGGCACTTTATATATCCTTGGTCAGAAGTGGTCTTGAATATTGCTCAATAATATGGAATCCTTTCTATGAATCTAACTTCTATAAAATTGAGAAAGTTCAAAACATATATACAAAAATCACTTTACGTATGCTTCACTGGCCAGACGGCCTCCTATCATATACCAGCAGGCACAAATTGCTTGGTCTTCAGGCTTTGCATGACAGAAGAACTTTTATCTCACTCATGCTTGCCTATAATGTAATAAACTTTAGGACGAAATGCTCTTGTTAATCTAATTTGTTCATTCCATATATTCCACTGCGTGATCTTCGGCATAATAGATTATTTATCGAAATAACTCATAAAACGAATTATGCTATGAATGAACCAATAATTAGGACTATACATCTAGCAAATCGATTCAGTAGTGTTATTAATTTTAATAATAGCTTATATAAGTTTAAGCTTGAGTTGTTTTCTATTTTTAACTAGTCTGTAAGAAAGCATGTAGCTATCGACATGTCAACGCAAAGCCTTTATCAAACACCAAAGGCATGTCTGAATTGGGTGAATCCAATTTCAAGGGGTTGTGTTGTGTAGCCATCTGAAGGGGTTTTCAGCGCAATATATAGCTTCTCCCCAAGAAGGTTTAATGTGGTCATATAAATCGTTCCCGAGATGGTCGGACTAGTTCCTTAATAGTACTTTGTTACCGCAACGTACCGGATCTATATCCGGCAAAGGACCATCAACATCGGTAACACTTCCCAAAGTCTTGGGGGAGTGTATTCATCGTTAATACAAAAAAACAACAAAGCATGTACTTTTAAACTGAATGAATTAAATAAATAAATATATAGTTCCTTAATAGTGCGTTGTTACCGCAACGTACCGGATCTATATCCGGCAAAGGACCATCAACATCGGTAACACTTCCCAAAGTCTTGGGGGAGTGTCTTCATCGTTAATACAGAAAAAACAACAAAGCATGTACTTTTAGACTGAATGAATTAAATAAATAAATAAAATGCGCGCACAAAGAAATTACTAGTAATTCAGATTGATATTATTGACAGGTTGACTTAGCACATTCTTTTTAACAGCTGACGACTTAGCACATTTACGCATCATTGCCCACAGCACGTAAAAATGAAAAATAAAAATATATTTATTTTTTTTGTGATCGATGTATTTTTAAATCAGTTTTAAAACTGCATTAAAATACAATTTTTCAAAAAAAAGTGACTTAGTACATTTTCACATTAAGCTAACGATATACTTCATAAAATCATAAAATTCAAAAAAATTATGGGAGAAATTCTAAACAAAAATTTCGGGCGAGTTTTTTCCCTTCTCCCATTCCTTGTATTCTAAATAAAATTTCCTTGTGAGTTTTTTCATTTCTCCCTTTCCCCCTATTATGAACAATGTTCGAAAAAGCGGAAACTGGTTATGGGAGAAAAGTAGGTATTATGAATATGAGTGAGAGGGAGATTCATCAAAATAGTTTAGGAAATTGGTTCTTTTAAGAAAGAATACTTATTTGTACAAATTTGTGCTAAAGTATGTACATTCTACCACAATATTCTTTATTTTAAGTCGAAAAGTACATATATCATAAGCAACGGAAGACCTCTTGGTATATTTGATGCAGCCATGCAGAAATTGCGCAAGGATCCTTTAAGAAGGCTTAAATAGATTTTGGCATATGACGAAAGACGAATTCAACTCGCCTTGGCCGCCAGAATATTGCTTTGCGGAATGGAAGGAGCCAACTCCGCCGAATTTGTGTTATCCCACCGTCTTCTTCTTATGCACCTCTGTTGATGTTGCTGTTACCAATTCATTACTCATTTCAGTGAATACCACATGAAATGCAATACTGTACATTCTTTACATTTTATTTCTTAATTTCAAACAAATTTGCAACAATAATTAAACTTTTACATCTTTTAAACAAAATAAGAAATGCGAAACGAAATTTCAATTCACAAAACAACTGACTTCGAAAATTCGAAATTCCTATTCCCCAATTATTGTTCTCCCTAGGAGGAGGAATTTTTCCGCGGGAATAAAAAAATCCGCGAGAATAAAATTCCGAGGGAATATTTAGAATTGAGCTGTATAAATATACAAAACATTTTCAAGACTTAACAGACTAATTCTAAATATTCTCGCGGATTTTTTTATTCCCTCAGAAAAATTCCTCCAATTCTTTTCTCCTAGGGAGAACAATAATTGGGGAATAGGAATTTCGAGTTTTCGAAGTCAGCTGTTTTGTCAATTGAAATTTCGTTGCGCATCTCTTATTTTGTTTAAAAAATTGAAAAGTTAAATTATTGTTGCAAATTTCTTTGAAATTAAGAAATAAAATATAAACAATGCACAGTATTGTATTTCATGTGGTATTCACTGAAATGAGTAATGAATTGGTGCCACAGCAACGTCAACAGAGGAGCATAAAAAGATGACGGCCGGATAACACAAATCCGCCGGAGTTGCCTGCTTTCATTCCGCAAAGCAATTTTCTGGCGGCCAAGTCGAGTTGAGTTCGCCTTTCGCCATATACTAAAATCTATTTAAGCCTTCTTAAAAAATTCTTGCACAATTTCTGGATGGCTGCATCAAATATGTATACCAAGAGCTCTACCGTTGCTTATGATATACTTTTCGACTTAAAATAAAGAATATTGTGGTTGTAGTTGTTGTATTAACAGTGAGAATATTGTGGTAGAATGTAAATACATATTTTAGCACAAATTTGTACAAATAAGTGTTCTTTCTTAAAAGAACGAATTTCCTTTAATTTCGAACGAGTTTCCTTTTTGATGCATTCCCTTTAATTTAAATAGTGAAAAAACTCCTATGAAATAGCAGAGAAATCTCCCTCTCCCTCACATTCATAATACCTATTTTTCTCCCATAACCGGTTTCCGCTTTTTCGAACATTGTTCAGAATAGGAGGAAAGGGAGAAGTGACAAAACTCACAAGGAATTTTTATTTAGAATACGAGGAATGGGAGAAGGGAAAAAACTCGCACGGAATTTTTGTTTAGAATTGGGCTGTACAAGTAATGTAAATTCTGTTCCTAACCCAGAAAAGGCATACTGGATTTAAACCCTAGTAAGTTAAGCTTGATCGACATTCCTGAACTCGGACTCAACATTCCCAATGAGTTCCGATTGGCAAAAACACCAAGTTATTTTTAAAGAATGATTTGAGATATAGTATAATTTTAATTTTTCAAGTGACTTCGTTACCACAATTTAAGATGATGATCATAGCTGGTGTTGGATGTTGTAGTCGTGTATGAACATGTCAAGTTAATTATTGCCAATTACCTGCAGTTCAAGTAGCTGACTTGCGAACTTCCGGATGCTTTCATCCCCTGGTGAAATATGATTATTATATAGTATTTAATTATGTATTAAATATGACGGAAAAATGAATCATCGTATTCACGAATGATTCCAAAACATCATTTAATATGATTGACAAATGCTCTTAAATATGCTCAAAAAATGATTGTGAAAAGTACTCAAATTTTATTCCAAAACAAGCAAAGCACAATCTCCCAATAATGTCAAATATAATGAGAAAATGAATAAAACGTGTTTAAGAATATGAATGATAAATGATTATTCAAGAATAATCACATTTAGGGGTCACTTTTCTCCCGACGATACACTGATTATCGAATAAAAAATACTTTTAAATTTGAACGTTTTTAATCATCTGGGGGTATGATATTTAAATCTTTTTTGATAAATATTAAAAAAAAATGCTGGCTGGGAAAAGGTTTGACTTAGTTGAATAGTGGGACATGACGAAATATATACATATATAAATATGCAGGTGTTCTCTCGGAGACGTAAATACTGGCAAACAGAGTTGCTGAAAAATTGAGGTTATATTGTTGACTTCACCTTTATTGTTGCACTATAAATTGTTGGTATCGGATTGACACATCCTACCGATATATTTTATTTAAGTTTGTTTTTTTTTTAATAAATTTTCAGAGAAAATGTAAGAACGGTTCATTAAATGTTTATTTTTTTATTTAAATATTTTAATTGTTTATATCCTTCGAACTTTTAAGACAAAATTTCAAAAATATTACTCACAGAAAGCAAAAATTTCAAGCCTATGCTTATTGTGGGTCATTTAATAACTTTCTAAAAAAGTGGCCCAACTTTCGAAATTTACTCACAATCTTAAAAAACATTTGGTAACTTTTTTTAAAAATCAAATTTTTAACGAATTATTTTTTCGTATTATTTTCCGAGAATACATCAAAAAACAATCAATTAAAAAATGAATATGCTAGTTAAGAAATTTGTAATCATGACTTTAGGTATTTTTATCAAATTGCACACAGATTTTTATTGAGTACTTTGTTTAGAATACTGGAAAAACTGTCGTTAAGAAGAGCCACATAATCGATTGATTGCTAGTCTTAATCGAAGTTCAACAGGTTCGACAAAAAGCCATAAATTACTATGATATTTCACGCCTGTTGATTCAGTGCGCAAAACAATGATATTCAATTTCATGAAATTAAATGGAATACTTAACAATTTTACATGAATGAAACCACATCATAAAGATATTGAATGTGAAAAAAAATTCTCGTCAGTCTTGAAATTGTGAGAATGAGGTTGGTGTCCCACTTTCACTTGGATATTTTCTAGACATTGCATTCAATAGCCGTTAAACTAGTTTACATGCCAAAAGAGGGTGATGGTTCAGAGTATATACGAGGGGTCCAACAAAAGCTGGTTTTTTCGCGACATTATCGTATTTTTTAAGCCTATAGATCCGCTTTTAAAAAAGGCATCAAATTTTTGCTTTCTGAGTATACCAAATTCAGCATAAGACAAATCAATGCGTTGCGCTTTTCTCTCACAGACCTTGTTTTAATATTGGAAAATTAATTGCAAGGCGGTGTTTCTTCTTTGCCAGCGATTCGTTACCAGTAACCACTTGCACAAATTGAACAAAATAAACTCTGGCCTTTTGCGAGCCGCTCACTTATAATTTTGATTTCAGCTCTTCCTGGTGCAATCCTACCATATGTAATTTGGCATTCACTTACTACTTGTAGTGGCTTTAATTAAAGAAAAGTAAATTAATTATCGAATCTCTGTTTTATGGTGGAATTTCGTCTGATTTATGCATTGCTAATTTGGCGTTCCGTGTGCAAATTGTGGAAGAAGTCTCATAAACCTTAGCAAGGCATTTAGTACTTTTAGTTTTCAGAACAAATCTAAAAAGTCCCTAGAACTTTTGTTAGTACCCTCGTTCATTGTTGCGCGGCGTGGTAGTATTGATTTGTTATTTGCTTTGGTTCATTGTATTTCCTTTGAATTGGTTGCCGCCACAGTTGGCCAACACATACTTCAAAACATTTTTTTGTGTGGTCGTGTGCCACCCGGCTATACGTCTACGTAGTTGCAATGCGTACAGGTGGCGCGCTACCACCCTAACCCCACCAATAATACCATTCACAGACATGCCAATCAGTTGATGCTCGGCCAGCAGTAAAATGGGGCAGAAGTAAAAAAAGCTTTTGTGGGTACGGTCATTCGTAGTAAAAGTAGCGGAATTTTGCAGCGCTAAAGCGTACTTTTGTTTTATTTTGTTATGATTTCTCACAATATAAGATATATGTAGATATACTTTTATTTATTATTTCCAGTTGAATTCGAAAGTTTGCAAAGGAAAAGCGGAAAATACTGGAAATGGCTTCTGGAGGCTTAACGTGCGTGAAGTGCATTACAATTTTTTGTAACCTGCTGTTTGCTGTAAGTATTGCGTCAATGTTAATTAAAATTATTAATTCTTTTTTTTCAAAAAAGAAAAAAAATAAATTATTTATGTATTTTAATTGCTGTTACAGTTAACTGGGCTACTTATACTCATTGTTGGTGTCACGGTACAGTTGAATTATGCACATTATTCGAATTTTGTCAGTGATCATATTTGGACAGTGCCCATCATATTAATCATTGTTGGCGCTACAAAAACATTCACTTACTTTCTTGGGTGTTGTGGATCTTTAACAGAGAATGGTTGTATGATTTTGTGCTTTTCTATTTTGGCGATTATCATATTCTTCTCTGAGATCGGATTGGGTGTAGCCTGTTATCTTAAGCATGCAGCCCTAGGCGAAATAATGGAAGGCCAATTCAATTCCAGCATAAGAGAATACAACTATCGTAAGGAAAATAGAGATGCTTGGTCGCTTTTGCAAAGTGAGGTGAGTAAGATTTGGTTATCAATTGGGGTAAAAAACAAGAAAACGATAACAACAATAGAAGTACAATGTTTTTCCCTCACACGTACACAATATTTTCCTTACACATATGTATACAATCCGATCGTTGTTGTTGTTGTTGTAGGGATAAGAACACTCCCCGAAGGCCTTGGTTCTGACAATGTGTTCGGTTTTAGCGCATCATAGTGAATGGGAGGGCGCCACTCGGCAAAGGTTTGGCAAGCGTCTTTATAAAAAATATGCGGGTCTGCAAAATTCTAGGAAAAATCAAAATGCAGTATGTATACTAAAAAGTGAAGGGGATGCTCGACTTTAAACTTGTCGAAGGTTTATCGCGCTACATAACTTTTTTTTAATTGAGTATCTATCGACTACGGACTCATTCAGTCTATGTTAGGTCTCACGGACTAGCCAGTTTAATTTAGGAACTATTTTGGAGGCCAAAAGTTGTGGAGAAGGATAAGAAGTCTTCGGTTGTTCTGGATATAAATTCTGGTATTTTCCCGACCTCCTAGGAGCGGTTCGATTGAACTATTTAACCTTTCGGGTCGATGGATTTCAGTCGCCTCAATAACAGGCAGCTATGTAATGTATCGCTTTTAATTGTGTCGAAGATATGCCTTTTAAATTCTTATAATACCTCGTATATAACCTAATAATGTACATACATATGTCAAATATCACCAGCAGGAGACAAAAAGTGCTTCGACTTTTAGGGATCGTCTGTCCATAGAGACATTGTAAATCCCCCTTAAATCTGGCTTAAGCGCCGATATGCGTAAAACCTTCTTCTGATAGGTAATCACCCTTCATACATGTGTGAAGAATTGCACAACGATTTGCTTCTGTGTGGGAACACCACTCCTAAAGCGGTCATTGAGGTTATACATACACATGATAAAGTCTGATTTTAAAGCTCCATGTCCACTTGAGAATTTCCAATATGCCCCCATAAAATTTTAGGTGTTTTATAGATGGATTGTTGCGGTACGTTTGGACCAAAAGACTGGGAAACAGTATTTCATAATGCCACCTTACCACCTGCATGCTGCGCTGTGATCAATTTAAATGAGGCTCAGGAATGTACTGTTATTCATTCCCACGCAGAAGGCTGTCTAAATAAACTGCTCACACTGATTGATTCCAAAACAGTTACCCTAGCAAGCGTGGTACTCGGCGTGGCGGGCATTCAAGTAAGAATTTATTAAACTTGTAAAATTTTTTGATGCATATCACTAAAAAAATTTATATTTTTAGCTACTGACTATACTTTTCGCTTGTTGTCTATTTCGTTCATTCCGAAGAGCATAAGAGATATCAAAGAAGCTCGCACAATGCAATAAGAATTTATTGCAACGTTTCATCAATTAAAACGAATGTGAGCAAAAGATTTATATATGTATATTGAAGTGTGATGATAATCGAGCAAATATGACAATTTTACACGAATATACACCTTAAGTTCTACGAATATACTACATATGAAAAAACATAACCGATGTAGTCCGAGTAGTCGTTAAGTCCTTTGTAGCACCCATATTACATCAGTGTTAATTTTATAAGAGAAGAGTTGTTAATTTCTGCTCAATTCGGGAAGCAACAAACAGCTCATACTTACATATGGATTTACATAAATATACGTATGTATTAAGCACATAAATATACTAACTGTGTATCCAAATAAGCATAGAAATCATTTAGAGGTTATTGTCATTTTGTAGCTTAGCACCATTTTTTACCGATAACACTATTATAATATATATATACTACATGGTCCAAGAAGAATAAATGCGCAAGGCTATGTATTACTATCAAATGTAAATAAACTGCATTTAAAATTTTGTTCCATTACGTCATCTCTTCAAAGAGGCAACCTGCATCGCCCTTTAAGACAGTTCCGTTTTTGAGTTAAGAATCATATATCAAATTTATTTGTAGCACCTTACCTACACATTTACGTTGTAAGGGTTAACGCTGAAATTATATTGTAGAGTTCTTGAAAACTATCATTTTGTGCTGGGCTGAAGAAAAATTTCCTATATGAACACTTCAAAAGGTTTTATATAATTATATTATGTGTTTTAAAATTTTAGGTACTGTGACGGGTGTGATGAACTCTTACAGAAAATTTGTCCTACTAGGACCTTGACACACAACCCCTCTCGTTATCCAGCACATGTATTTGACTAGAAAAGCTAAAGGGTCTCCTGTGTTATTTAGTTATTGTAAGGAATTCCCCAGTTTCCAGACAATTTCAAGCTATGCGAGAACTATTTGCGTAGAGATTTGTTGTGGGCATATTTTGGGTAATTCGCTGTTCACAACAAATTTTATTAAAATTTCAATTCTACTTAAAACCGAAAAGAAAAGTGGGGCAACTTCTAACGTTGGATGTCTTTTCAAAGTATTCCACCCAAAAAAAAAGGTTTTTGTTTCTGTATATATTTTTTAAGTAAAAATATAGGAGTTGCTTGCCAGAACGGGGCAAGGCTCGATTTGCGTAAAACGTAACAAAAGAAAGAAGAGGCACAGTCTTATGTGTACGTGACATCAAAAAATTTTAAACTCTTTACCAGTTTTTTGCTGTTAAAAAAACGCCTGTTTTGCTGAAATGTGACAATTTATCATTTTTTCCCTACGACGTTATATGACGTATGCCGCGATGGAAATAAAGTGACAAAGTTAGCCATCTAAATTTTAATACTACTGCATGGCCTTATACATATATTTTCCTTGTTAAATATAAACGAGCTCTAGGCCAAATATTTGTATATTCTTAATAAAACACAATACGTGAATTTTTGATATACAATTATATTATTTAATTTGTCGATATTTCGACTTCAGTCTGAAGTCATCATCAGGACTAGGTACGAAAAGAACAAACATACATATTAAAATCATAAAAATACACATTTGCACAAGTACAGAACTTACATTTTTGAATGCAATATGTCGACTAGTGTAACAAAAATATAAGTTTACGAACAGTGCAAAGCAAATAACAATAAAATGTAAATAACACACAGCCATTATCATAAACAAAAAATGAACATAAGCAGAAAGTTATCTAAATGAGTAGTGAGCGCCGCTCAAGTGATATCAGCTGCAGCCTGCAGGTGAACTCTTTGGTAAACAGTGGGAGATGCTCTTATCTATTATTGTTGTTGTTGTTGATCAGCTGCCTAAAGGCAGAGGCAATACCAATTTTATCAGATTTGAAGTTCATGCGTTTGTCGCTGGGTGTATTTATTATGTGCAGCATCTCTAATATGTAGCGTTTGTTGTAATTCCTCTCTTGCTGTAGAATTTCTACATTTTCTAAATTGGGAGAGTGGCCAGTTTCTCTGCAATGCTGTGTTAGCGCCGTTTTGCCATCATTAGGGTTGTTGCGATTTTTAATATTCGTTTTATGCCCGGAAATCCTCGTTTTTAGTTTCGATTTAGTAGTCCCCACATATACTTTGTCGCATACGTGGGACCAGTCACCATTACATAGAATTTTATATATCAAGTCCGATTTCTCATATTTATCTATTCTACTCTTGGTATTACTGAAAATTTGTCGCAACGTATTATTGTAGGTAAAGGCTAAATTATATTTCTCTTTGTCATAAATATTTGAATATTTTATTCTGTTAGACAGGCCTGACACATATGTAGTCGATTTATATATTTTATTATTTTCGGCATTTTTCCTCGCAGTGGGTTTCTTATAATAATCTCTTATAAAGTTTTTTATTATGCGTGTAGGAAATTCATTATTTTCTAGAACATTTATTATTATTTTAATGTTTTCTTTATGATAAACTTCATCGCTGATCGAGAGAACTCTGTTGATAAAATTTCTGGCCGTATTGACTATTGTAGATTTTTCATGTTTAGAATTAAAGTTAATTAATCTACCTGACGCGGTAGGTTTTTTATACCAATCAAAACATAATTGGTTATTCTTTTTTATAATAAGAGTATCGAGAAACGGTAGTTTTCCGTCCTTCTCCACCTCAATTGTAAATTTAATACTCCTGTTGTATCCATTTAGAATATTTAGCAATTCTTCCACCGTATCAGTTTTCACAATTGCGAAAAGGTCATCGACGTATTTGGTAAGCAAACGTGGCTTATAAGGGGAGTCATCTTCAAATTTCTCCAGTAATTCTTCCATTACAATGTCTGCTATGACGGGGGATGATGGGGAACCCATGGGCATACCGCAGCGTTGCTCATAAATTAAACAATAAAATTTAATTAAACAATAAAATTTATGAGCAACGCTGCGGTATGCCCATGGGTTCCCCATCATCCCCCGTCATAGCAGACATTGTAATGGAAGAATTACTGGAGAAATTTGAAGATGACTCCCCTTATAAGCCACGTTTGCTTACCAAATACGTCGATGACCTTTTCGCAATTGTGAAAACTGATACGGTGGAAGAATTGCTAAATATTCTAAATGGATACAACAGGAGTATTAAATTTACAATTGAGGTGGAGAAGGACGGAAAACTACCGTTTCTCGATACTCTTATTATAAAAAAGAATAACCAATTATGTTTTGATTGGTATAAAAAACCTACCGCGTCAGGTAGATTAATTAACTTTAATTCTAAACATGACAAATCTACAATAGTCAATACGGCCAGAAATTTTATCAACAGAGTTCTCTCGATCAGCGATGAAGTTTATCATAAAGAAAACATTAAAATAATAATAAATGTTCTAGAAAATAATGAATTTCCTACACGCATAATAAAAAACTTTATAAGAGATTATTATAAGAAACCCACTGCGAGGAAAAATGCCGAAAATAATAAAATATATAAATCGACTACATATGTGTCAGGCCTGTCTAACAGAATAAAATATTCAAATATTTATGACAAAGAGAAATATAATTTAGCCTTTACCTACAATAATACGTTGCGACAAATTTTCAGTAATACCAAGAGTAGAATAGATAAATATGAGAAATCGGACTTGATATATAAAATTCTATGTAATGGTGACGGGTCCCACGTATGCGACAAAGTATATGTGGGGACTACTAAATCGAAACTAAAAACGAGGATTTCCGGGCATAAAACGAATATTAAAAATCGCAACAACCCTAATGATGGCAAAACGGCGCTAACACAGCATTGCAGAGAAACTGGACACTCTCCCAATTTAGAAAATGTAGAAATTCTACAGCAAGAGAGGAATTACAACAAACGCTACATATTAGAGATGCTGCACATAATAAATACACCCAGCGACAAACGCATGAACTTCAAATCTGATACAATTGGTATTGCTTCTGCCTTTAGGCAGCTGATCAACAACAAAAACAATAATAGATAAGAGCATCTCCCACTGTTTACCAAAGAGTTCACCTGCAGGCTGCAGCTGATATCACTTGAGCGGCGCTCACTACTCATTTAGATAACTTTCTGCTTATGTTCATTTTTTGTTTATGATAACGGCTGTGTGTTATTTACATTTTATTGTTATTTGCTTTGCACTGTTCGTAAACTTATATTTTTGTTACACTAGTCGACATATTGCATTCAAAAATGTAAGTTCTGTACTTGTGCAAATGTGTATTTTTATGATTTTAATATGTATGTTTGTTCTTTTCGTACCTAGTCCTGATGATGACTTCAGACTGAAGTCGAAATATCGACAAATTAAATAATATAATTGTATATCAAAAATTCACGTATTGTGTTTTATTAAGAATATACAAATATTTGGCCTAGAGCTCCTTTATATTTAAAAAGTTATAATTCAAAGGCCGTAAACAACAAAAATATATTTTCCTTGGGAAACTTAATACAGGAAAATTATGCCAGGTGAAATATATACGTACTTTATAAAATTGTATGTTAATACCTACACTATAGGTAAAGCATTTATTTTTTAACTATACAATTTTATTTTATGAATTTTGTAATGCATATAGGCATTTGGGTACCACATCGTACATATGTATATACCCCTTTTTTTAATGTAATGTACCGTTTTCGTCGAATGCAAACTTTGAAATTGGGCTTAAGTTGTGAGAAAAAAATGAAATTTTTGAAATAAATAATCGAAAGTTTTCAATTTCAATTTCAAAAATGCCTTGTTGAGTTGAGGAACTTCATATCTGAGAATTTTTTTCATATATATATTTTTAGCTGTTCTTTCATGCAATTGCTGTCTTGGATCCTCCAGACCGTGATCCATTCGAAGAAGTGTTCTTAAGAAATGGGGAAGCAGTTATCTTGCATCCTAACCGCCACAATACTTGTTGTTTTTGTATTCACAGTGCTTCGCCCAACTTCAATTTCAAGTGAATCAAAGGCTTGCCAATGTAGAAAGTACTAAGCTCTATGAGCTGAAAAAATGTATTTCAGATTTACTGGAATTAATTTTAAATAGCTTTCTTTAGGAGCCCTTCGAAGATTTTTTATCTCAAATTATTTTTAAATAATAAAAATTATGCGTATAAACTGAATCTTTTTGTTTTTTAAATTATTTATAGTGACTAATGATAAATTTTGGCACCTACGGCGCATTACATTAAAAAAAAGAATACCTATTGTCGTACCCAGATCAAGCATAGCACATTGCCAAAGTCCATAAGACAATTAAGTGGTAAATTTGTATACCATAAGATAAGTAGATAATTTCAGTCCAAAAACGTTTTTTGTCGTTGTAAGTATAAAATTTGGTTTAAAAATTCGCTCAAAATGAATTTTAGTTAAATTTCACTTTGATTACTATGCCGTCACCGTCTCAATACAACTTTTAAATAATCTATCTTAATCAGACTGAAGCACAGGTACTTAGTGGGTCAAACACTTTTCTATAAATTGTCTGAAATTTAAAATGTGTTTGGATGCGTATATACTGTAGCGAATTTACTGCAATTCCCCTTATTTGCAACCTTCTGCTAACGTTCGAATCACTAAACTGTTGAATAAATAACTCCACTATTCAATAATGCAAAATGACCTTTATTAAAGTACTTCAGAATAACACTAATATTGCTCGCCAGATAGCGTCTTAAATCAAACTGATTGTCGTGCCTCTACTGTTGCTGCCTTTTATACTGTCTGGTTTCCTCGTTGCATATTTCTAGGCTTCTCTATTCTAGAATTTTCTAGTTAGTTATCTGCTATAAAATTACTACGTTTATAGCTTCTCATATGCGCGTGTATTTGTGAGTGATACCCGCACAAACCATTGCCTACTTTTGGGAGCATCTCAGATATATGCATGTGTTTGTGCGTTTTCTCTCCGCTGCTTGTATGGACATATGGGTAGACATAATGATTCATTTGTTGATGTGCATACAAGTCACTGCCTAGTATCGGCCTAGAGATGACAGTACCCCTTAGTGTTGCTAATATTCGTAACAATACTTTAATTTGTCTCACCAAAAGTTGTTGGAATTGTAAAATTTGGTTAAGTATAAGAAATTTGTAAAGTAATGGGGCAATTATTTACTTTATCTCACAACTGCTAAAACACGTGCAAAAATATAGGGAAAGGCGTCAAAAGGCGGGCTCTGGACCCAGAACCACGAATTTCGGATTAAAAACTTCATTTATGTGAAAAAATATTTCCAGAATAAATTGAAAATTTTCATATAGTTGTTGTAGTTTCCATTATTTGTTGTATATAAAGAAATTTTTTAGAAATGTGTTTTGCGCCGATATAATTTTGATCTCCAAACCGATAATGGACCTAACCAGGGTCTTAATAATAATATTAAGGACGTATGAAGGCCGGCAACGCTGAAGGTATGCTGCGAAAAAATACTTAAAATCCCATTTTCGAGTAGACCGAGGTAATTTTTCGATTTTTGTAAATCTGCTTCCGCTTTCGGATTTGTGGTCCTGGGTCCAAAGCGAGTCTTTTGACTCCTTTTCCCATATTTTTGGACGTGTTTTAGCAATTGTGAGCTAAAGTACAGAATTACCTCACAAATATTTTTCTTTTGAAATTAACATAAGGTCAAACCAAAAATTCGTTTAGAAGAGTTAGGCCCACTTTCAGAACGACAAATTAATTTTTTAGCTCATAGTTAATTTAAAAAAAAAATTTAAAAAATGTATGAGTTTAACCCTTCATGTCAAGTTAATCCTGAGTTTACAATTTAACTTGCTGTTCTGCAAGTTTGCCTTAAAGTGTGTAAGGTATGTTTCAAACTTCTTCGAAATATCTTCAATTAATAGGGGGACTCATGAAAGCATATAAATTTATAAGGTGGAAGCGCTGTTATATGAACCCACCTAGTAATATTCTTGATAAACCTAATTGTCGATCAGCTGTATTATTACCAAAAAAATTTTTTGATTGTAATACAAATTAAACCCTCACTAGGGTAGGCACCTTGTCGTTGGTGTGAGGGCTTAGCCGAACTCCATAGCGCCCGACTATGAGGCGGAGCTGTTTAGGACTGACATCTACGCCGTTTCGCCTCATAGGAGGGCGGCGGGATGTCGGTGACCAAGAACTGCCAACCCCCTAATCCAGGGTGTTATGCGGACCGTGCCTATTGGACGATTTGCAGCCAGGGGTTAAATTCGGCTGTATTCGAACGGAGCCTTCCCGATACCGGGCCATCTCGGGAAGTATTTATGGCCTTACCGCAGTAAGGGGCGCTGCTGTGGCGGACGGTTCTTTCCCCGTATATAATACTGGACCGCTGAGCCCGCCTTGTCGGGCAGGTGGTCGTACGACCAAGATGAACAACTCATTACCTGAATGTAATAAGGAGTATGTAAAGAGCGGGACTGAGTCGCAATCCAAGGACGACAAATACGAATTAAGCGATGCATCGGACTCGGGGAGCGAGAGTAGTGCTGATTCAATGAACTCCGTGTTGGAGAAGCACACAAATGAAAACGGAGTAGAAGAGTGGAGAAGGGTACGGAGCAGAGGAAGTAAAAGAGCTCTCTCGCAGTACCGTGCAGCACTAAGAATTGTACAACGCTTGGGAGCAGTGGTCGACCCAACAGAAGTGGAGATCGAGCGCTTGGAATGGGCCCATGAAGCGGTAGAAGTAGGTCGAAGGCAGTTCAAAAGGTTTGCTGCGAGAAACCCTCGGTTCTGCAACCGGTACGAGGAGGAAGAAGCGTCGAATGGCAGAATGAAGAGGCAACGTTCGGCAGAAGGCGACAAGCCTGCTTTCAAGAGGCAGAAAGGACCCAGTCCTAGAGCCGCGAGGCAGGGCAGTCGCATAGACAAGACAAGTAGGCCCAAAGCTGTAAGACAGATGGGTTCAAATAGCGAGGTAGCAACTACCTCGAAAGCTGCCAGTCAGAGGGAAGTTCCAACTACGGAAGTAGGAGATAAGCCAAAGGGAGATAACGCTAAGACTCCGGCTTTCTCGGAGGCGCTAAAGGGAGTTAACGCGAAGACTCCGGTGTTCTCGGAGGTTCCAAAGGGAGATAACACTAAGACTCCTGCTTTTCCCGAGAAGATGAGTGATGTGGCAAAGCAGTCACTGACTGTGGCGCCTGTTGATCGTAGCAGTCCGTTCGGACAAATCACTACTGAAAGGTGGAGATCTGTGGAAAGTGAGCTTATTAGCTTAATGCTTAAGATGATGCGAGAACAACCAAGTAAGCCCCTTCCAACCTTTGATTCGGGGGGATGGTATAATGGTGTGAAGATGATAGCGTGCGACAACATCGCGAGCTTGCGGTGGCTGGAGGAAGTCGTTCCAAACCTCCAAAGGCAAGGCACGAACGCGCGGTTTGAGGTTAAAGCGCAAATCCCCACGGTACCAAAAGTTAAGGTATGGATACCATGCGTGATGAAGTCGGAGGATACACTGCGACTTCTGCAGAATCAGAATCCGAACATAACGACACAGGATTGGAAGGTACTTACTGTATCTCGGCCTACCGAGGATGGTCAGTTCTACATCTTCCAAATAAACAAGCAGGCGGAGGATATTTTGTACACGCAGCTTGACAAAATGTCCTTTGGCACTGGCAAAATTTACATGCGACTCAGGAAAAGAAGTCCCGAGGATAAAAATCCTAACACGCTGGAAGTGGGCGAAGTCGAAAAGGACCTCAGAAGCCTAAGGGAAAAAAGACAGGTGGAGGTCCCCGACGTCACCACGAACGTGCTAGAAGAGGACCAACCGCTAAATGGTGCTGTGACTCGCACAGAGGAACACACGGCACAACATTCACGAGGGGCTGAAGGGGGCCTCGAATACTCTAAACCAAAAGGGCAAGAGGAGGACGACGACTTCAAGACGAAGGTGCTGGAGGGGGACAAACAGCCCAATGGTGCTGCGAGTCCTACAGATAAACCTCCAACACAGTAAAGTGGCGTCGAGCGAACTCCTCCTAACCCTTGAGGAGGGTTCGTTTGACGTGGCGCTGATCCAGGAGCCGTGGCTCTCATCGGGAGGAAAGGTTTCTGGCTTAGCGCGCGCGGGTTTGGCGTTTACTACGCACAAACAGAAGGACGGGTGCGAGCTGTAGTAATGGTAAGGAAACAGCTGCATTCATACATGCTGCCTAATTACACCACCGAGGATCTCGTAGCGGTGGCCGTTGAGCAAAAGAATAAGCAGGCATTTATCCTGGCGTCCTGCTACATGGCCCATGCTGCGGAGGTTCCACCGATGGAGTGCAAAACGCTAGTACAGGAGGAAGGGCGCAAAGGGCGGTTGGTCATAGGCGCAGATGCAAATGCGCACCACAATGCGTGGGGAGGAGCAGATACGAACGAGAGAGGCGAATCTCTATTTTATTACATCCTGCAAACCAATTTGCAGATAGCCAACAGGGGAAATGTTCGTACATACATTGGTCCAACATCCAGCAATGTTCTGGATATTACATTGAGCTCCGAGCGTGATATATCAAGGTATGATTGGATGGTTCTCGATAGACCATCCTTCTCCGACCATGCGTATATAAGCTTCAGCATCCCACTAAAGAGGGTAGAGAAGGGAGGAACCTTTAGAAACCCTAGGGCAACGAATTGGACTAAATTCCAGAAACATGTAGAAACGAAACTGGGACAACCCAAAGAGGTTGCTAATGTAGAGGAACTGGAGGAGTCGAATGAATTCCTAACAAGGACGCTTATGACTGCGTATAACAAAGCTTGCCCTCTAAGAAGATTCAGAGGAAAAGCAAAGCCGCCATGGTGGAGCAATGAGCTGAGTCTTCTAAGAAGACAGGTAAAAGAAATGTTTAAACTCGCAAAGACCGCGGAAAGCGAAGCGTGTCGGGACGAGTACAGGGATCTACTGAGGATCTACAAGCGTGAAATTACCAGGGCGAAGAGAAACTCATGGAAAAGTTTCTGTACGGACAAAGAGTGCTCCAGTGAAACAGCACGGTTGAAAAAAGTCCTAGCAAAGGGAAACATAGTCCAGGGACTAATAAAGAAAGAGAACGGGGAATGGTCACGTGATAGTGAGGAATCCCTTGAGGTGCTTCTCGATACACATTTCCCATCGGGAGACGGTTTAGAAGAACCAGCAGACATCACTCACACTTCGATCACGGAGCTAGTGGTGCCGGGCTTGGTGACCGATACCAAGATCGAGTGGGCAGTGAAGACGTTTTCTAAGTTTAAATCGCCGGGCCCAGATGGTATATTCCCGGCCATGCTACAAGTCTCAAGTAGGGCGGTCGTGGAATGGCTTAAAATAATATTCGATGGGTGCATAAGACTGAATCATGTACCGCACTCTTGGAGAACTGCTCGTGTAGCTTTTCTACCAAAGGCGGGGAAGATCGGTCACGTGTATCCCAAAGACTATAGACCCTTTAGCTTAACATCATTTCTGCTCAAAACCTTTGAGAGGCTGATAGATGTGTACATAAAGTCCAACGTGGATGAAAAGCTGCTCTCCACAACACAGCATGCGTACACCAAAAGCAAGTCGGTAGACACCGCATTGCATAGGGTGGTAATAAGCATAGAGAAATCCCTGGAATATAAGGAGTATGCTCTAGGAGTCTTCTTGGACATTGCCGGGGCTTTCAATAATGTTGCAAAATGGGCGATTATGGATGGTCTTAATTACATTAAAGTACATCCTGCCTTAATCAGATGGATCGGCTGCATGTTAAATTGCAGAAAGATTACATCACAATGGGGATTGTACGAGGCCACGAAATCAGTGGACAGGGGCACGCCGCAGGGAGGGGTGCTATCACCTCTGCTGTGGACACAGGTCATCAACCAACTGCTCAGGCAATTCGATGAGGGACCCGTAAAACTTACGGCTTACGCAGATGACGTTGCAATTGTCATAAGTGGAAAATGCCTTCCAACGATTAGTTCTTTGATGGATCGGGCGCTTCGGGATATTCATACCTGGGCATCTAATGTCGGGCTGAAAGTCAATGCGGAGAAGACGGATATGGTCTTGTTTACAAAGAGGTACAAGGTCCCAAATTGGACCAGGCCTAAGTTAGGAGCGGTGACCTTACAGGAGAAACCTTGCACAAAATATCTAGGAATCATCCTAGACAGTAAGCTGTCATGGAAGCTCAACGTGGAGGAGAGGGTCAAGAAGGCCTCAACGGCACTCTATGCATGTAAAAGAATGCTGGGGTGTACGTGGGGCCTATCGCCTCCTCTTTCTCATTGGGTTTTTACAGCGATTATAAGCCCTATTCTATACTATGGAGTTCTTGTTTGGTGGAAAGCCACACAAAAAACAACATACCTCAAAAAATTAGAGGGGGTATGCAGACTATCTATGCTTTGCATTACGGGAGCCCTGAAAACAACCCCGACGGCTGCACTGTATGCCATTCTGCACATTCCACCTGTAGACCTGGTAGCAAAGAACAAAGCGTTAACGACCGCAACCAGGCTCGATGCTTCGGGCAGCTTGAGCGTCGACCATATGGCCATAGTAGTATAGCGTCCTCAGTCACAAGACGAACAGACTACATGATTCCCTACCTGCACTTTGAGGGAGATCTTAAGGCCACAATAGAGGTGGACGGTTGGCGCAAGGGTGCGCAAATGGCGGACGAGGCGATACATGTGTACACCGATGGTTCCAAAATAGTGGAAGGAGTAGGGTCTGCGATATACTGCGCTGATCCGGAATTAAGCAGATCCTACAGGCTGCCGGATTACTGTAGCGTTTTCCAAGCGGAAATATTAGCCGTAACCAAAGCAGTAGAAACCCTGGAAGAGAATAGCTTAAGCTGCAACCGTGTTAACTTTTATATTGACAGTCAAGCAGCAATTAAGGCAATAATCTCGCATAGCACAGCATCTAAATGCGTGTTAGAGTGTAAGCAGTCTCTGGAGAGAATCGAGACAGGGAGAAGCATACATCTATATTGGGTCCCAGGGCATATGGGAATAGATGGGAATGAAAAAGCGGACGAATTAGCTAAAAAGGGCGCATCCCTTGAAGCTTGCTCCGTAGACGTCCCAATTAGATTGGGCGAGATTAAGCGAAGGCGAGAGGTGCACATGATCGACCAAGCAGAAAAGGCGTGGGTTCAAGCGCGGGGCTGTAAAGTGTCGAAGATTATGTGTAGGTCTTACAACCTTAGACTAACACAGTTGCTTCTATCATTAAAAAGAGAGGACTGTAGACTCATGACGGGTATTCTGGCTGGACACTGCCTTCTGGCGTCACATGCCTTTAAATTAGGCTCTGTCAGTGATAGCAGGTGTAGGAAGTGCGGGTTGGAGGAGGAAACGATCGAGCAGGGTTCTGTGCTCGTGCCCTGCACTTGCCAGGCTAAGACTCCAGCTATTAGGAGTGATACAGCTGTCAGATCTAGAAGCAGCAAGTGGCTTAAGTCCTAGGAAGCTTCTAGTATTTGCCAAGAGGACGGAGTTATTTTATAACATAGGTCCTGGTTTTTGATAGGGTTTTTCAGTTTGGTCGTTAAAACAAACTTCTGGTAACACTACGGACTCAATCAGTCTATGTGAGGTCCTCATGGACCGGCCAGTTCAACCTACCTACCTATACAAATTAAAAAATGCCAACATTAAGTGAAAAATCAAAACTAAAACATCTTTACTAAGAAATTCTTGTAAATGACTTGCTGGTGTTGGAGATTTCTGATGAAAACCACGGCAGATATGTTTGCAAGGTTGCATTCCTTTGAGTTTACCACGTTTACACCATGAAATGTGCGCGTAAATTTCTACAAATTGTGTAAATGATTTTTCATACAAAGTTTGACAGTTCGTTTACGCACTAGATAAATTTATACGTTTACAACTTTATAAGGCATTTATAAGGTTAAATGAGTCCCCCTAATATAAAATCAACAAATAAATAAAAATGAGTTGCACACAATTCCGATGAAACCGCATATTTTAAATTAAGATTGAACAATCTAACGTACATATTTATTTATATACTTTGATATGAAAATGTACCGGTGAGTGGTATAATATCTAAACATATTTAGTTTTTTTCCTAACGGACAATTTCATAAAGCTTTTATTGGAGGCTCGCATGATGATAAATACTTTTTGATAAAAAATTCTATAATATGATCTGATTTATGATTTGATTTTTAACTTGACATAACAATAAAGACTCTTTATATCTCAGTTGATTACACTTGCAAATCAGCTGCCATTACTTAATATTGCCTTTGATTTTTTTTTTTTTAATTTCGAAATCACGCAACCCTTATATATCTCTTATATATCCCTCCAAAAAATTTTATAACTTTTGAAACAAGTAACTTATATATTTATGTACCTGAGAGACGTATAGAGAGACACTTTGCACTACTACAATTAAAAGCATGTTAAACGATAAGGACACTCCAGGTTTGGTCGTGTTATCGGCGTTAATGTTTAACTAATACCATCTTGGGAATGATTTGAAATGACCCCATCAAACATTCTAGGTCATGATGATACATCTCGACTTTTTAGGGTCCGGAACCTGAACAAACGAAAGCAAAGTAAAACATTTTGACAGATATGAGGTGAATTTAATTTGATTCCAATCTTTAAATCCACTTATAAGCGATCAACAGGACAACACACATTCAATAAGGTTGGAAGAGAAAATAAAATTTTTTATTCACTCTACTGTACCAGCGTTGAAACTGGCCGAAAAGGAATGTTTAACATATTATATTTGTTTAGTAAATTTTTAATTGTGGTTTAAATATTATGATTAGTTTTAGTTTTACCTCCATTTAAATTTGTTCTATACCTACATATATATTTTTTGTTATACTAAGACTCACAGAACGGAAAGTTATATTTTTATACTCAGTTGAGCAGAGCTCACAGAGTATATTAAGTTTGATTGGATAACGGTTGGTTGTACATATATAAAGGAATCGAGATAGATATAGACTTCCATATATCAAAATAATCAGGATCGAAAAAAAATTTGATTGAGCCATGTCCGTCCGTCCGTCCGTCCATCCGTTAACACGATAACTTGAGTAAAAATCGATATCTTTAATGAAACAATTAAAATGAACAATATCGGACTATAACCACGCCCACTTTTTCGATATCGAAAATTTCGAAAAACCGAAAAAGTGCGATAATTCATTACAAAAGACAGATAAAGCGACGAAACTCGGTAGATGAGTTGAACTTATGACGCATAATAGAAAATTAGAAAATTTTGGACAATGGGCGTGGCACCGCCCACTTTTAAAAGAAGGTAATTTAAAATCTTTGCAAGCTGTAATTTGGCAGTCGTTGAATATATCATGATGAAATTTGGCAGGAACGTTACTCCTATTACTATATGTACGCTTAATAAAAATTAGCAAAATCGGAGAAGGACCACGCCCACTTTAAAAAAAAAATTTATTTAAAGTAAAATTTTAACAAAAAATTTAATATCTTTACAGTATATAAGTAAATTTTGTCAACATTCAACTCCAGTAATGATGTGGTGCAACAAAATACAAAAATAAAAGAAAATTTCAAAATGGGCGTGGCTCCGCCCTTTTTCATTTAATTTGTCTAGGATACTTTTAACGCCATAAGTCGAACAAAAATTAACCAATCCTTTTGAAATTTTATAGGGGCATAGATTTTATGACGTTAACTGTTTTCTGTGAAAATGGGCGGAATCGGTTAATGCCACGCCCAGTTTTTATACACAGTCGTCCTTCTGTCCTTCCGCATGGCCGTTAACACGATAACTTGAGCAAAAATCGATATCTTTAATGAACTTAGTTCACGTGCTTACTTGAACTCACTTTATCTTGGTGTGAAAAATGAACGAAATCCGACTATGACCACGCCCACTTTTTCGATATCGAAAATTACGAAAAATGAAAAAAAATGCCATAATTCTATACCAAATACGAAAAAAGGGATGAAACATGGTAAGGTAATTGGATTGTTTTATTGACGCGAAATATAACTTTAGAAAAAATTTTATAAAATGGTTGTGACACCTACCATATTATGTAGAAGAAAATGAAAAATTTCTGCAGGGCGAAATAAAAAACCCTTAAAATCTTGGCAGGTATTACATATATAAATAAATTAGCGGTATCCAACAGATAATGTTCTGGGTCACCTGGTCCACATTTTGGTCGATATCTGGAAAACGCCTTCACATATACAACTACCACCACTCCCTTTTAAAACTCTCATTAATGCCTTTAATTTGATACCCATATCGTACAAACTCATTCTAGAGTCACCCCTGGTCCACCTTTATGGCGATATCTCGAAAAGGCGTCCACCTATAGAACTAAGCCCCACGCTCTTTTAAAATACTCATTAACACCTTTCATATGATACCCATATCGTACAAACATATTCTAAAGTCACCCCTGGTCCACCTTTATGGCGATATCTCGAAACGGCTTCCACCTATGGAACTAAGGATTACTCCCTTTTAATATACTCATTAACACCTTTCATTTCATACCCATATCGTACAAACGCATTCTAGAGTCACCCCTGGTCCACCTTTATGGCGATATCTCGAAAAGGCGACCACCTATACAACAACCACCACGAACACCTATAGAACGAAGGCCCACTCCCTTTTAAAAATACTCATTAACACCTTTCATTTGATACCCATATCGCACAAACAAAGTCTAGAGTCACCTCTGATCCACCTTTATTGCGATACCTCGAAAAGGCGTCCACCTATAGAACTAAGGCCCACTCCCTTTTAAAATACTCATTAACTCCTTTCGTTTGATACCCATATTGCACAAACGAATTCTAGAGTCACCCCTGGCCTACCTTTATGGCGATATCTCGAAACGGCGTCCACCTATGGAACTAAGGATTACTCCCTTTTAAAAAACTCATTAACACCTTTCTTTTGATACCCATATTGTACAAACAAATTCTAGGGTCACCCTGGTCCACCTTTATGGCGATATCTCGAAAATGCGACCACCTATACAACAACCACCACTCCCTTTTAAAACCCTCATTAATACCTTTAATTTGATACCCATATCGTACAAACTCATTCTAGAGTCACCCCTGGTCCACCTTTGTGGCGATATTTCGAAACGGCGTCCACATAAGGAACTAAGGATTACTCCCTTTTAAAATACTCATTAACACCTTTCATTTGATACCCATATCGTACAAACGCATTCTAGAGTCACCCCTGGTCCACCTTTATGGCGATATCTCGAAAAGGCGACCACATAAGGAACTAAGGATTACTCCCTTTTAAAATACTCATTAACACCTTTCATTTGATACCCATATCGTACAAACGCATTCTAGAGTCACCCCTGGTCCACCTTTATCGCGATATCTCGAAAAGGCGACCACCTATACAACAACCACCACTCCCTTTTAAAACCCTCATTAATACCTTTAATTTGATACCCATATCGTACAAACTCATTCTAGAGTCACCCCTGCTCCACCTTTATGGCGATATCTCGAAACGGCGTCCACATAAGGAACTAAGGATTACTCCCTTTTAAAATACTCATTAACACCTTTCATTTGATACCCATATCGTACAAACGCATTCTAGAGTCACCCCTGGTTCACCTTTGTGGCGATATTTCGAAACGGCGTCCACCTATAGAACTAAGGCCCACTCCCTTTTAAAATACTCATTAACACCTTTCGTTTGATGCCCATATTGTACAAACATATTCTAGGGTCACCCCTGGTCCACCTTTATGGCGATATCTCGAAACGGCGTCCACATAAGGAACTAAGGATTACTCCCTTTTAAAATACTCATTAACTCCTTTCTTTTGATACCCATATTGTACAAACAAATTCTAGGGTCACCCTGGTCCACCTTTATGGCGATATCTCGAAAATGCGACCACCTATACAACAACCACCACTCCCTTTTAAAACCCTAATTAATACCTTTAATTTGATACCCATATCGTACAAACTCATTCTAGAGTCACCCCTGGTCCACCTTTGTGGCGATATTTCGAAACGGCGTCCACATAAGGAACTAAGGATTACTCCCTTTTAAAATACTCATTAACACCTTTCATTTGATACCCATATCGTACAAACGCATTCTAGGGTCACCCCTGCTCCACCTTTATGGCGATATCTCGAAACGGCGTCCACATAAGGAACTAAGGATTACTCCCTTTTAAAATACTCATTAACTCCTTTCTTTTGATACCCATATTGTACAAACAAATTCTAGGGTCACCCTGGTCCACCTTTATGGCGATATCTCGAAAATGCGACCACCTATACAACAACCACCACTCCCTTTTAAAACCCTGATTAATACCTTTAATTTGATACCCATATCGTACAAACTCATTCTAGAGTCACCCCTGCTCCACCTTTATGGCGATATCTCGAAACGGCGTCCACATAAGGAACTAAGGATTACTCCCTTTTAAAATACTCATTAACACCTTTCATTTGATACCCATATCGTACAAACTCATTCTAGAGTCACCCCTGGTCCACCTTTATGGCGATATCTCGAAAAGGCGACCACCTATACAACAACCACCACTCCCTTTTAAAACCCTCATTAATACCTTTAATTTGATACCCATATCGTACAAACTCATTCTAGAGTCACCCCTGGTCCACCTTTGTGGCGATATTTCGAAACGGGGTCCACCTATAGAACTAAGGCCCACTCCCTTTTAAAATACTCATTAACACCTTTCGTTTGATGCCCATATTGTACAAACATATTCTAGGGTCACCCCTGGTCCACCTTTATGGCGATATCTCGAAACGGCGTCCACCTATGGAACTAAGGATTACTCCCTATTAAAATACTCATTAACACCTTTTATTTGATACCCATATCGTACAAACGCATTCTAGAGTCAACCCTGATCCACCTTTATGGCTATATCCCTAAATGGCGTCCACCTATAGAACTATGGCCCACTCCCTCATAAAATACTCTTTAATGCCTTTCATTTGATACGCATGTCATACAAACACATTCCGATTTATATTCCTACATGGCTATTTTCGCTTATGTTGTCACCATAGCTCTCAACTGAGTATGTAATGTTCGGTTACACCCGAACTTAACCTTCCTTACTTGTTAACTCTGAGTTAGCTTCATACAATTTTGACAAATTTTTTAATTTACTCTGAGTTAAAAAGATAACTTGCCGCTCTGCAAGTGAGCCTTACATATTTTGTTACGGAAACTTAAACCTGTGACAAAAAAGTTATACACAACTTTTTAAAGTATTGTACTTTACTGTAATTAGATTGTATTAATGTTTTGGCAATGAATATCTATATAATAAAAAATAAGTACAATATTGATATGTATTTGTATTATTGTCGTTTGATATTTTCGTTTGTTTATAAAGGTTTTAATAAAAGTTTTTAAGTGTTAAAATGTGAACTGAGCAGCACTGAATAAATACATATAAAAATAAAATGTCATTAAAAACAAAAATCGTCGAACTACTTTCTTGCTGTAGCGTTCGTAAACAAAAGATACCAATTTTTTAATTATAGATAGTTTATTATTAATTAATTTTATGTCGGTTGAAAGATAATGTCACAATTTCACCCTTTTTGAGGAGGCATTGGCTCCTCTTATATTCTCTTCTACTATCATACTTTTTTATTCGATATATTTAAGGGCCATTTCAAATGTTTTAAAGTTTCAATGTTAGTGTGAGTGCCTTTTCGGTTAAGGGAAATATCCAACATCATTTATCACATCGTGAGCTGAATTTACGTAGGGCTTAATCAACAGATTTTACGAAACGGCGTACAGTGTTGCTACTATAAGGCGGCAGTTCGATAAAAGTCAGAGTGATAAATGAAACCAATAACCAAATTGTTTTGGATAGCTTAAATTAGAAATACTATCGGACGAAAAGTAGCAATTTCGGCCTATGGCTAACGGAAACTAGAAATTTGATTCGTAGCTCACAAAAAGTATCAATTTCGTTTTGTGGCTGCCGAACACTAACACTCATACTGAGTTCCTTGTTTTTTACAAAGTCTTCGATAATAATATATTGTCACGGATATTAACATCACTAAGTTATACCATCACTAAGGCGATGCCAAGGCCACGATAAGCAGTATTTACGTCAATAATCAAATCATGTATACACATATATAAGGCAGCCGAAAGATGTCACACACAGATGCATTTACTTATACGCCTATGTATGCGCGAGAGACTGTAAACTACAATCATTCACATAAATAATTCAATCATTATGTATCAACATAAACGAATAAATAATGCGTCTACACATATGTACGTATACGAGCAGCGGAGCGGCAATGCACAAACACATGCATATATCTTATCTGAGTTGTCACAAGAGAGAGCAATAATTTGTGCACGTAGTTGTGGCTGGCGATTTTGTAGCCGAACTAACTAGTAACTTCTGGAAATCGAAGAGCCTAGAAGTATGCAGCGTAAACTATAAAAGCGGGGCAGGCGAGTAAGAAGTAATTCAGTTTGATTTGAGATTTGGATTAAGCGCTATCTAGCGAGCTATAGCAGTATTATTTTGAATAGTAGAGTTTCATTTGAGCTGTCAATCAGTTTGGTTATTAAGTAAGCTATTCGTTGCAAAGTACAAGTGTTATTGTGAAGTACTTGAATAAAGGCCATTTTGCATTATTACATATTGGAGTTATTTATTCAACAGTTTAGCGATACGAACTTAGCAGAGGGTTGCAAATAAGAGGATTTGCAGCAAATTCGTTACAATATGTTCTTTATGTCTTATTAGATATAGATTTTAGATATTCTGTAGATATTGAAAATGTGAGTTAAAACTTCGTTCGTAACTGAGTCATTCCAAAAACAGCGTATTCAAAGCTATCAATCTGGTTCTGATGTCCTCGCGTTATTGATTACCATTATTGCTTCTACATCTATTCACATTTGCTACATAACGAGTTGTGCTTAATAGCGGAGACACGAACCTCTGTTCCACGGCGTGTTGTTTACGTTTTTTGAACTATGTATATTCATGTTCGAAAATAGAATTTCTGTTCAATGCACAAAATTACAGATCGTAAATCGATACCCCAACATTTTTTGGAAAAAATAAAAATGGAAAAGACGAGATCGGCATAAAACATGTAGGTCCCGTCCCACTAATTTGTAGGAAATATTAAACGGAGCACGGCGAAAATTTACAATTGGAAGAAAAGCTCGGACTAAAATCTCTTCGGAGGTTATTGTGGTTAAATGACAACCACATATAAAAGTTTAATTATAAACAATCTGTATTATTTAAAATAACGATTACAAAAACGCGAACATATTTTTATTTTAATTTCTCACTGAAAATTTTTGAAATATGTAAATCAAAAATGAAAATAAAATAATTGAATAAACTAATAAACTGAAATTACAAAGTATGTAAAGTTAAAAGTAAAACATATAATATATATATTGAAAGGAACCCTACAGTTATCGCGCCTTACATTATTTTTTTTTGTTTTTACTAAAAAATCAATGTAGAAAAATTTCAATAAGCATCACTTTTAGTTATAAGGGCGAGAATTCTCAAATACGACTCCATTTTTATACCTTTCATGAAAATGAAATGATATATTATTTCGTCACGAAACCCAAAATTGTAAGTCCTTAAAGGAAAATAGACCCACCATTAAGTATACCGAAATAATCAGGTTGAAGAGCTGAGTTGATTTAGCCATGTCCGTCTGTCCGTCTGTCTGTTTGTATGCAAACTAGTCCCTCAATTTTTGAAATATCTTGATAAAATTTGGTGAGCGGGTGTATTTGGGTGTCCGACTAGACATTTGTCGGAACCGGCCGGATCGGACCACTGTAGCATATATCCTCCATACAACCGATTTTTCAGAAAAAGAGGATTTTTGTAATATCCTACTCAATTTAACTCAGATTGAAGCTTCAAACTTCACCATATACTTTCGTATATTGCACATATTGTTGCCTGAAAAAATTGATGAGATCGGTCGTATATATAGTATATATACCCACAACCGATTGTTCAGAAAAGAAACTTTTCGTAATTACTGCCCTATTTTAAGAGCTAGAGGCTTCAAATTTCAACGAATGCTTACGTATATAGCATATATTGTTGTCTGAAAAAGTGGTATATATAGTATATATATATAGTATATATATATTTTCGCAATTTTAGCACCATTTTAACCGCTATAAGCTTTAAATTTCACCGATTGCTTACGTTTATAGTATATATTGTTGTGTCAAAAAATCATAGAGATCGGTGATATATATAATATATATATGATGGTATATATAGTACATATATTTTTTTTTTGCGATTTCGGCCCCATTTTAACAGCTAAAAGCTTCAAATTTCACCAAATGCTTACGCATATAGCATATATTGTTGTCTGAAAAATCATAGAGATCGGTGGTATATACAATCTCATACAACCGATTGTTCAGATAAGAAACTTTGCGCAATTTCTTCCCCATTTTAACAGCTAGAAGCTTCAAATTTCACCACATGCTTACGTATATAGCATATATTGTTGTCTGAAAAAATCATAGAGATCTGTGGCACATATATTATATACCCCATATAAACTGTATTTTTTGCCCCTTTTTTACGGCTAGAAGCTTCAAAATTCATAAAATTTCATCAAATAGTTACGTTTACGTCATATATTGTTGAAATACGTGATTCGTAGTCATAGTTTTTACACGCAGACCACAAAAAATCTGAAACTTTGCATCCTCACACAAAGTACCTACCGATTTTGTATTTTATATTTATCTTAAAAGTCGTTTAGGTATGTAGATCTGTTCACTATATATTTCTTATCTTATACATCCGGAGATTACGAACGGGATAAGATTATTGTTCAGCCCCATTCATGAAAGGTATGAAGTCTTCGGCACAGCCGAAGACAGTCCCGTCCTTACTTGTTTAATATCAACTTCACATGTCTGTTTTGTTGCATCGTTTATATGTGACGCTCCGCCAGAAAAGACCCCTAACTCGAAAAAATAAATTTTTATTTTTAACGATTTATTAGTTCTCGAAACTGGTAAAACCGCAAATCGGTATCTTTATCACTTATGACCCACATAGCATATGGAAGATTGATTAAAGTATAAATCACCACAATGAGACATTTTCGACTCCTTTTGACGACTAAAATTTGTTTAATCAATTCTGCGATCAAAAGAAAACTCGAAATCGACTCCCTCTTATGAGTGAAATATGATTTATTGAAAAAGCAACAACAAAATGTGAAGCGATCACAAAAATTGATTAAAATAAGATTCCAAATAGACTCCTGTCTCGAGAAAGAATCGCAAAAGCTTTAAAACACATTTAAGAATTATTCCCACAAGACTTATAAATTATGGTAAATATGACTCGAAAAAGACTAAATACTGATTAGAAATATGGGTTAAAAGAGGCTCACCAAGTGTAGTCGCGCGTAGGGTAGAGGTTTACGCCGATCACTTTATCGGCGGCGGCGGCGTAAGCTGTATTATATACCGGCGGCGGCGGCGTAGACGGTGCGCCGGCGTACGCCGGTGTTCCTACTTTAAAATCTTGATTTTTCTATTTAAAAAAATAATATTTAATAAGGGTTTTGTTTATATGTATTTAAGGAAATCAACGTGTTGGCCATTTCGGAAAGATCCGGGGTTTTTGCATCAAAAGACCGTTCAAAAATTTTCAGGAGTAGCTCCTTGCGAAGGGATTGTCCCTCGTTCGCTTGCTCTAGAGAGGCTTCGAACCTAACCCCGGTCTATGGAATTGGTACTGCTGCGTCTGCTGAAAAGAAATAGAGATACATAAAATAGTCACACTTTTGCCTGTATATCTCGTGCAAAGCGTAGTTTCACCTAGGGTTAACTCCTAATAATCGTCGGGAACACAATTTCTTTAAATCATTTGTCGCTCCTTGGCGGTCACGCATAAAGAGTTGCTATGAATGGTCTATTAATACTCATGACTCTCGTGGCCCAGGGTGCCTCCAGTTTTTTCGGCTGTTTTAAGAGCTATAATTCCCGATGTGCAAACAGTAGGGATCCCTACCACCAGTCGCTACCACGCCTCCTGAGCCTCACACCATATGCCAGCACAGAAGCTATAGCACTGCGGCTTCGAACTCATACCTTCGTCGACGTCACTTCCCTAGAAGCTCTAGGCGTAGCTCCGAAAACTTTCCATCGGATGCTTTTGTCGAGCAATGCTTCCGAGCTACACCACAGAAGGACCTTGAAACGTTGGGGAGTGACTATTCGGCCAAGGATGCCGCCCTCGTCTAAGTGTATGTCATTGCGGAATGGGTGAAAATCGTATAATCGTATTACAAGGACCCTGGATAAAATTTTTAAAATGTAGACCAAAGATTGCAAACGTCTGTGTTCACAACATTGACTTCAATAGTCTTCGTTAAATCAAATTTAGAATGAAAGTCGACGGATTTTAAGTTGAAAGTTGTTAACTACTGTTTTCCGGCCTTACGATATGGAGCTCATTATGGATGACCGCGTAGGTTCAGTTTTCAGACAAGTTCGACTGTCCACTACGTTAGGATAGTATCACACACGGTCATTAGTTCCACTGTCTTGGGAAAGCTTTGCATTACCACTTTGAGTGTTCTTGCGAAGGACAAAGCCTCACCTGGTAGATATATGTGCCTACGTATTGACATTTGTAAAAGGAACCGTAACGTGTAGGTGATATTTAAACTTGGTTGATAGGCTATAATCAATGCGATTCACTCCAAGGGACTAGTTTTGGATAGGGCCGCCAACTTTAGGAAATGTCAAACCGGGAGACTTGGGTGTTGAAGGATGAAGTGTGAAAATCAAAATTAACATTTCAGACGCTATTGTATAGTTTCGCAAATAAACAACAGATGTTTGAATGCAAGACTTAGTGATTTTTCAACCCTTCTCATAAGTACATATATCCTCAACTTAAGTATGAGGTAAGAATAATTTCAAAGGAGTTTTTATGCCCCTAGAACCTACTAAAGGATTTTGCATCACTGATTTCGCTTATTCTTGAGGACAATTTAAAAACATGGGTCATTTTATTTGAATTAATTCTTCATTACTAATTTTTTCAAAAATGCAAAGTGAGCATATAAATTTATTATATAACTTTCCTTTTAGTGTTTTGTTTTAATAACTTGCTGAATTGGGTGATGCAAAGTCCGTGTTAAGCTGACATCGAAAGCGCCTGTTATTTTAAATAACTTTGGAATAGTTATAAAGAGTTAAGTTTCGCAATTAGTTTCTTATAACTGCAGTGCATGGCAGTGATGCGCATCCGTTGATACCACTTTCGACCATATCCCACCAATTTTCGACATGAACAATAAATGGCCTAAACAGTGTTAAACGAGTAGAAAATATAGTAACGCGGCGGACGCCGCGCCGACGCGCCAAAATTTTTGACATTCGGCGGCGGCGTGCGAAAAACGACCAAAATCGGTGGCGGCGGCGTATATCTCTAGCGTAGGGTACCATTTTCTCCCGACGAGGGAGTCTTTTCTGATCAGAAAATGAGCGCATATATGCTTATTTTGATCATGCTGGAGACTCGAAAAAGACTCTAATATGATTAATAATTTCAAAAAATGCTGGGTGGGGAGTAGTCAAAGTCGACAGTAATTGTGACATATACGGGAGATCATGCAAAACCTACACTCAGAGAAAAAATCGTTCTAAAACGAACGAAACAATTTCAAAATTAAGAACATTCGTTGACAAAAGTCTGTTAAGTACGTTTTTTCTTTACTCGTGACCGATGGGCTTGTTTTAAGAACAGTTTTTCCAAGCACACCGTTTGTATTTTATGACCACTTTGGTATTGATGTGTGAACCTTCTGTGCTCATTTCAAGCACTACTTGGACTTGATTTAAGATCTTGCGTTCTCACGCTTCGAGAACAATTTGTGGTCGATTTAACATTTTTCGGTGTTAGTTCAAGAACGGTTTGTGCTTGATCTTTGGGGGAGTGGGGAAGGTAATTTTTTCAAGTAGGTACCCATCATTTATTTTTTTTTTATTAATAAATAATTTATTTGTCATTAATAAAAAATATTAATACCAAAACAAATTATTATTAAAATTCCAAAAAGGTTGGAAAAAATGCATAATATGCATTTTTCATATATTTCTCCCAGGCATGCTTAACGAACGAAACGATATCATTTCGTTACGATAATCAACGTTAATAAACGACACGAAGTCACTTCGTTTCGTTTATTAACGTTAAGATCGTCAAATTAACGTTAATTTCGCGTTCTTAACGTTAATAAACGAAACGAAATGACTTCGTTTCGTTTATTAACGTTGATTATCGTAACGAAATGATATTGTTTCGTTCGTTAAGCATGCCTGATTTCTCCTATCGAGAAATTTTTATTATTTGATGATGCAATCTGAATATATATTTAAAACATTTCATAACAAGTTTGAGAATTAGCTGTGCATATGTGAATGGAGCTGAACGAAAAATAAGAGTTAAAAAATAGAATATAAAAAAATGATTTTAAAAAATCTCAGAGTTTGACGGCGATCGAACTCGCGTCACACGATAGCAACCGCAACATCATACCCGCTGGGCTAATACAACTGCTTGGTAGCTTGTGCCAAATGTTGTATTTAACATTGTAGTGCACACGAATTATACTGTTTCTTTTTTCTTGAACTTAATTTAAGAACATTGTTCTTAATTTAAGAACATTGTTCTCATTAATAGAACATTTGTTCATATTTTAAGACCAGCCGTTCTCTTTTCAAGAAAATGGTTGTCAGTTCAAGAACAAGGTTGTTGTTTTGAGAACAGGTCGTTCGTTTTTCAAGAACAAAAAAGTAAGAACATGAAAAGCTTGAATTGAGTCCGGTGGTGCTGGATTTTAGAACGGCGTTTTTCTCTGAGTGTAGCGCTTACGGATATTCAAGGGGCTTATAACCGCAATTCACAGCTTCCGCAACCCATTGTCAACCTCACCTATGCGAGGCGGATCCTGTTACAAATATGAATGTATCATATACACATATTTAGCAGGCGAGGTTCTGGCGACCCCAAGTTCCTCATGGAATTAGGGGATGGGGGTTCAGGAAGGTTTAGAAAGTTCAATGTGGCCACATTAAATCGTTCCCATTACTACAATCTCCGTAGCATAGACAAAAGCAATGCCGAGCACCAGCCCCTACCCCAACTTCTGCCTATCTTTCCGGAATCAGCACACGAGTATGTTAGGGATACAGACTCTTAGTCCTTAACAACTTGTGCACCGTACGGTATATTTACGTTTTCGACATCCGCCCAGTTCCTGCCTTAGACGATGCTATTTTCCTAGATATTTTTGGTTCAGCGACGGAAATCCCCCGACTGGTGCTTCTTCCACACCGTGCTGCCAACACCCAACAGCACCGGCTACTCCGGCGCCTGAACAGCACATGCGGCCAAGCCTTATACAACCTAGGCACAAAAGCTCGTCTCTTACATCTAGAGTGACAACATCTCCCCTGTTGCACATCGGAATACGGCAGTTAGACTGTAACGGGTGAACTGGAAAGATCACGGAGAAAGTTTATTTAATGAGTCGGCACAACATCCGCATAGGTTCGATCCAAGAGACTAAGCTCACTGCAAAATTTGCTTTGCAGACAAGACCGAGGAAGAGGTAATGGAGGCGGATTCGCTTTTATCACACCACTCTATGCAGTCAAGGTATATCTATCCGGTTAGGCGATGCGAATTTAAAAACATCTACATCCCTCCTGTTACATGCTGCTCAGAGGTGAAATTCAATATGCTTTGACGTGAGCACCTGTCAATGGAAGATTCAACGCAAACTACCGACTCCATGTTACCAAACTCAACAATTCGTAGCGGAATCATAGGTACCGAATTAGCTTTATAATGGGCTGTTTCAATCACTAGGTCTTTTCTTATATGATATGGAGTCTCCCAAAGCTCCCGCCATTTTAAGAATAATGGCATCTGGTGTCAAGGCAACTCCACCTTGAATATCATTACTATTCTATTCCAAGCATACATATTCCGCTGCAACACATAATGGGATGGATCATCAGATACATGATACAATTCCACAATTTTAATACAAGTATTAGGGGATGTGAACAACCCGCTCTGAGTACCAGGAATAATAACAAACCTGCTTCACAATTTATTGTAGATTAGGGTATGTCTTAAGGTGGCCTAAGGGACTGTGATTTAACCTTACCAACACATCATGATTGAAATGTTCGTTCGCTGTGAATTACTACTTCGACGTCATGGAATTCAAGGGGCTGAAAAGCGCAAAGCACAACTTTTTAGTTTAGAGCTTCCGCAACCCAATTGTTAACCTATCCTACGCGAGGGGAATATTTAGCAGTCGAGACAGTGGCGCCCCAAGCTCCTCATAGAACGATGGGGTGGGGGCGGTATGGCCCTGAAGGTTTAATATGGTCATATGAATCATTCCCGAGATGGTCGGGCTTGTACCTTAATGGGGCTTGTTACCGGATCTACATCCGGCAAAGGATCATCAACATCGACAACACTCCCCAAAACCACCAGGGGTGTCTTTATCGTTAATACAACAACAAAAACAACAACTTCGACGTCCTCCATGTCAATCACAGGTACTTTTCACATTTACTCTAGATCAGATGCCATCGGTCAGCATAGCATAACGCAGTTTAAATATTTTAAAAAGAAGAGTGCCTAGTAATCCTACTCTTATAATTATCAATTGTTATCCACAAACGATAGCCATCTGCTTTATCTCCAATTTTCTCAACAGGTTAAACAATGGTCACAATTTTAGGATGTGATCAACATTTTCTTTGACTTTCCGCAGAAGAGTCTTTGAAATATATGCTTAGGTTAGAATAAATAAAAAGGCGATTTATCCTTGTGGGCGGACCAAGAGTAAACTATATGCCAACTTTCCAACGAAGGAGGCCGCACTTTTCCAAAGAGAATGCTTTATTGTCTGATTCGAGGGCTGAAGTGACTACATTACTACGAGGAAAATGCTTTACTGCCGACTCCAGCGAAGAACAGACTGCATAGCTCCATTAAGTATGCTTTATTGTCAACTTTCCCGAAAGCGAATTCATCGCATTTAAAAGAAACGAAACGAAAATTCAAAATGCGATATGAAACCATAGTCCCCGCGATTTATCCGAATCCTCAAGGCAGGAGTCAAGATCTGAATACAAGCATCTGCGATACATTGTATCAGGCCACAACTGACTTGTCCTGCTCCCTTTAGAGTAAACACCAATCCAGGATTGCTGAGCCTGATTTATAAGCGTCTTTAATACGATGACGGACATTTGCTTCGATCTAAGCGTCACTAATAATATGACGAGCATTCGATACGATTTAAGCGTCACTTATAAGATGACGTCAATTTGCTAGGTGGTATTATGATCGCCTCTTACAATCGGTATACCTACCGCGGGTAAATTCTTGGCCCCTAGCCCGCAGGGCGGTCTAGAGTTGAGATTTTGTGAGATCAAATTGAGGACACTTTGTTATGTACAATAGACGAGGACGCTCCCACACGAATTGCACTAAATTGCCAAAGCTCGCCAGACATTGCCATCATAAGCGCAGGACTTGTTAACCTGCGTATCAGACAGCTGCTAGACAAACAATCGGGAGAAATGGGAAGAGCGCCTAAAGAACTGCAGCCTCTCTGTCGCTTTAGGTAAACTTTAGTCATCAGTTAAGTCCGCCTCAAACCCGACTAAGCACAATGGCAAAATAATCATCGCTTTTTGCGACAATATATAATGTGCTCCCCTTTCGCCATCCTTGAATGGAAAACGGCTAAGATGGTACCGCTGTTAAAGACTGGGAAATCAGCTACGGTAGGAGACTCCTATCGGTCAATATCTCCTATCGACAGTAGCAAAGACACTTCCTGCTTCCTTACTTCACCGCAAACCAACGGCTTGTCAATCATTAGCACGGCTTCCGAAAACAACACACAGAAAATTTTGTACTGAATTAAGAACGCCACCACAGAACAGCACTCGTAGCGCTAGACTTATCAAAAGCTTTTGATACATTCAACCATGGCGCTTTACTACAAGACCTGGAATGGTCCATTCGTCCTCTCAGTCTCAAAAGGTGGACTGTAAATTATTTGTGTGGTTGCTGTTGTTGTTTTAGCGATAAGGTTGCTCCCCGAAGGCTTTGGGGAGTGTTATCGATGTGATGGTCCATTGCCGGATACAGATCCGGTACGCTCCGGTAACACAGCACCATTAAGGTGCTAGCCCGACCATCTCGGGAACGATTTATATGGCCAAATTAAACCTTCAGGCCATCCCTCCCTTCCCACCGCCAAGTTCCATGAGGAGCTTGGGGTCGCCAGATCCTCGTCTGTTAGGGAAACAGGATTCTCCGCGGATAGGTGAGGTTGATAATTGGGTTTGGAGAAGCTATATATTGCCCTAGCAACCTGAATGGTTGCGCTACACAGGCCCTTGAATCTGGTATTTTAGTCGCCTCTTACGACAGGCATACCTACCGCGGGTATATTCTGACCCCCTAACCCGCTGAGAGAATTTGTGTGTTCACAGGCATCGGTGCAATTTAGAAACGCAACATCAAAACTCAGAAGGATAAAACAAGGTGTGACTCAGGATGGTGTCCTATGCCCACATTCGTTGAACTTGTACACATCGAAGGTCTCTGGTGTGCAGAAGGAGCTACCATTGTATTATACGCCGATGACCGCACGGTAATAGCAACAGGTCCCGGTCCATGCAACGATGAGCTGTGCCATACATAAACGATTACCTTCTAATATTTCCAGTTTTTTCTCCTCGCGAAACTTGACACTGTCACCGACCAAACCCACGGCGACCTTATTTACAACATGGACATTACAAATTCGACCATTTTGGACATGCACGTCGTTGACATTGAAATGCTGAACAAACAGTTTCTGCTGAATACCCAGAAACCTGGGCATCCCCACAGACTTCTGATTGAAAAGGCCCCGTCTCTAACGAACTTAAGACGTCATCTCCGTAAGCGCTATGAAGAAATACGGTACCTAAGAACATCCATAAAAAGGCGTCCGACTACTATACAGGGGATTCCCAGGTGAACCCCGTTCTCAAAAACAAATACCGTAAACTCGCAGTTGAGGAAATCAACCTCCCTAGGGAGAGCCGCGTCACTCTAGCTGAATTTGACTCGGACCATCTTTTAAGTTGCAATGTCGAACAAACGCCTCCAGCACCTTATCTCTTTGGTTCGAGAAGAAGTTTTTTTGACATCCACTGGTTACGTTCCATTTGCATGTGAAACGTCTTGCACTTCACCATGATTCCCCAAATTCATGTTAACTTAACATGGTGCAAGACGCTGGAAATTCAAAATAAAACAACATTCGGTCGAACCGGATGCCACGGACAGACCGTTAAAATTTCAAAATTTAAAAAATTCAAAAAAAAAACTGAACGCAAAAAAAAAATTTACCGAACCGGACCTGACCGGTTACTAACTGCTGAAAAATCAAAAAAAAAAAAAAAAAACTGAAAAAATAAAAGGGGGAAAAACAAAAAGGGCCGAATATAACTTGGGGGCGCCGCGGGTGTCGTTGCGACGCCCGGTGCTGAGCCCACCCTCAAAATCCATGGCCACCGACGCACCTAAATTTCCGGTGGCCCCTTACCTGTATACCCTAGTACCTTCTAATTAAAACTGAACGCCAGCATTCCCATTATTACAGTATTTTTATTTACAACTCATTATTAAATAGTATTAGCAAGTTCATTATAATTTAGCTTATCCAAAACCAAAATTTGTTGCGTGTTTCCAAAGCAAACTAATCTTTTTACTTAATCTTACTTGATTTAAGACTAAACTTATTTATAGGTTATTTTGGTTTTGCCTATTTATTTCGAAAAGGGGTTCAAACAAAATCGTTATCTTTTGGCCCAAAAAGGAGAAAGGAACACGTTAAACTTATTGAAAAGCGGAACATTAATGAAATCTTATTCTTTTGTTTATCGATAAACCTAACAGTAAATGCAGTTTATTTTAAAATTAGCAAGTATTATGGGTTTTTATGAGTGGCCTTCTATCTCATTAGTGGTTATGTGGTTAATCGTGTTTTATATATTAATTTTAGTTATCTCTTCACATACTATTTTCATTTTATCTTGGTTTTACTGGGTTTTATTTTGATTTATTTTTATTTTATTTTGTGACATCTTTATTCGTAAGCATGTTATTGCAATTATTGTATGTTTGGGTATTTGTTCGTTGTATTTACTTATCTTTACTTACATATGACACAAGTACAGAACAAATTTTTTGTAAAAAAAGTCTTAATTACGTTTACATTAAATACCTACATCTATGTATACTTTTAAATATGTAGCAAACGTACACGCCCTTACATAGATGTACGTATGTCACAATTAAAGACTAAAAATTTGGTAGAAAGTCTTAAATGAAATTTATATTACATACCTACATCTAGGTATACTTTTAAATGTGTAGCAACATTACACGTCCTTACATAGATACACGTATGTCGCAAGTAAAGACAAAATTTGGTAAAAAGTCTTAAATGAAATTTATATTACATACCTACATCTGGGTATACTTTTAAAGGTGTAGCAAACGTACACGCCCTTACATAGTTGTACGTATGTCGCAAGTAAAAACACAAATTTTAGTAAGAAGTGTTAGATGAAATTTATATTACATACCTACATCTATGTATACTTTTAAATGTATAGCAAACGTACATGCCCTTACATAGATGTACGTATGTCGCAAGTAAAGACAAAATTTTGGTAAAAAGTCTTAAATGAAATTTATAATACATACCTACATCTGGGTATACTTTTAAAGGTGTAGCAAACATACACGCCTTTACATAGATGTACGTATGTCGCAAGTAAAGACAAAATTTTGGTAAAAAGTTTTAAATGAAATTTATATTACATACCTACATTTGGGTATACTTTTAAAGGTGTAGCAAACGTACACGCCCTTACATAGATGTACATATGTCGCAAGTAAAGACAAAAATTTTAGTAAAAAATATTAAATGGAATTTATAGTACATACATATATCTATGTATGCTTTTAAATGTGTAGCAAACGTACATGCCCTTACATAGATGTACGTATGTCACAAGTAAAGACAAAAATTTTAGTAAGAAGTCTTAGATGAAATTTATATAACATACCTACATCTATGTATACTTTTAAATGTGTAGCAAACGTACATGTCCTTACATAGATGTACGTATGTCGCAAGTAAAGACAAAATTTTGGTAAAAAGTCTTAAATGAAATTTATATTACATACCTACATCTGGGTATACTTTTAAAGGTGTAGCAAACGTACACGCCCTTACATAGTTGTACGTATGTCGCAAGTAAAGACACAAATTTTAGTAAGAAGGCTTAGATGAAATTTATATTACATACCTACATCTATGTATACTTTTAAATGTGTAGCAAACGTACATGCCCTTACATAGATGTACGTATGTCGCAAGTGAAGGCTAAAAATTTGGTAAAAAGTCTTAAATGAAATTTATATTACATACCTACATCTAGGTATACTTTTAAATGTGTAGCAAACGTACACGCCCTTACATAGATGTACGTATGTCACAAGTAAAGACAAAAATTTTAGTAAGAAGTCTCAGATGAAATTTATATTACATACCTACATCTATGTATACTTTTAAATGTGTAGCAAACGTACATGCCCTTACATAGATGTACGTATGTCGCAAGTAAAGACAAAATTTTGGTAAAAAGCCTTAAATGAAATTTATATTACATACCTACATCTGGGTATAGTTTTAAAGGTGTAGCAAACGTACACGCCCTTACATAGTTGTACGTATGTCGCAAGTAAGGACACAAATTTTAGTAAGAAGTCTTAGATGTAATTTATATTACATACCTACATCTATGTATACTTTTAAATGTGTAGCAAACGTACACGCCCTTACATAGGTGTACGTATGTCACAAGTAAAGACAAAAATTTTAGTAAGAATTCTTAGATGAAATTTATATTAAATACCTACATCTATGTATACTTTTAAATGTGTAGCAAACGTACATGTCCTTACATAGATGTACGTATGTCGCAAGTAAAGGCTAAAAATTTTAGTAAGAATTCTTAGATGAAATTTATATTAAATACCTACATCTATGTATACTTTTAAATGTGTAGCAAACGTGCACGCCCTTACATAGATGTACGTATGTCACAAGTAAAGACTAAAAATTTGGTAGAAAGTTTTAAATGAAATTTATATTACATACCTACATCTAGGTATACTTTTAAATATGTAGCAAACGTACACGCCCTTACATAGATGTACGTATGTCACAAGTAAAGACAAAAATTTTAGTAAGAAGTCTTAGATGAAATTTATATTACATACCTACATCTATGTATACTTTTAAATATGTAGCAAACGTACACACCCTTACATAGATGTAGGTATGTCACAAGTAAAGCCTAAAAATTTGGTAGAAAGTCTTAAATGGAATTTATATTACATACCTACATCTAGGTATACTTTTAAATGTGTAGCAAACGTACACGCCCTTACATAGATGTACGTATGTCGCAAGTAAAGACAAAAATTTTAGTAAAAAGTATTAAATGGAATTTATAGTACATGCCTACATCTATGTATACTTTTAAATATGTAGCAAACGTACACGCCCTTACATAGATGTACGTATGTCACAAGTAAAGACTAAAAATTTGGTAGAAAGTTTTAAATGAAATTTATATTACATACCTACATCTAGGTATACTTTTAAATATGTAGCAAACGTACACGCCCTTACATAGATGTACGTATGTCACAAGTAAAGACAAAAATTTTAGTAAGAAGTCTTAGATGAAATTTATATTACATACCTACATCTATGTATACTTTTAAATATGTAGCAAACGTACACACCCTTACATAGATGTAGGTATGTCACAAGTAAAGCCTAAAAATTTGGTAGAAAGTCTTAAATGGAATTTATATTACATACCTACATCTAGGTATACTTTTAAATGTGTAGCAAACGTACACGCCCTTACATAGATGTACGCATGTCACAAGTAAAGACAAAAATTTTAGTAAGAAGTCTTAGATGAAATTTATATTACATACCTACATCTACGTAGACTTTTAAATGTGTAGCAAACGTACATGCCCTTACATAGATGTACGTATGTCGCAAGTAAAGAAAAATTTTTGTAAAAAGTCTTAAACGAAATTTATATTACATACCTACATCTGAGTATACATTTAAATGTGTAGCCAACGTCCACGCCCTTACATAGATGTACGTATGTCGCAAGTCAAGGCTAAAAATTTGGTAAAAAGTCTTAAATAAAATTTATATTACATACCTACATCTATGTATACTTTTAAATGTGTAGCAAACGTACACGCCCTTACATAGATGTACGTATGTTGCAAGTAAAGACTAAATTTTGGTAAAGGGTCTTAAATGGAATTTATAGTACATACCTACATCTATGTATACTTTCAAATATGTAGCAAATGTGCGCGCCCTTACATAGATGTACGTATGTCACAAGTAAAGACAAACGTTTTAGTAAAAAGTCTTAGATGAAATTTATATTACATACCTGTATCTAGGTATACCTTTAAATGTGTAGCAAATGTGCGCGCCCTTACATAGATGTACGTATGTCACAAGTAAAGACTAAATTTTATACAACAAGATTTAAATGGGGTTTATCTTAAATAGCTAGATCTATGTATGCCTTTAAATATGTAGCAAACGTACACGCCCTTACATAGAGTATTTCGCAAGTGAAGACTACATTTTATACAAAAGATTTAAATGCGGTTTATTATATGTAGTATTTTTTCCAAAACCCAACAATGGTTTACTAAGTTAAATATGAGAAAAAAAAAATGGTTTCCGTATCACGGATCGAACTCACCAGGTTCAGTTGCTGGTTCTTGTTACTAAGGTTGATGTTGCAGCAGGCCTATATGAGGCGGCCCTGCCGGTTGTTGTTACTAAAGTGGATGTTGCAGCAGGCGTATATGAGGCGGCCCTCCTGTGTTTGTTGTTACTAAAGTGGATGTTGCAGCAGGCCTATATGAGGCGGCCCTGCTGGTTGTTGTTACTAAGGTTGATGTTGCAACAGGCCTATATGAGGCGGCCCTGCTGGTTGTTGTTACTAAAGTTGATGGTGGTGGTACGTCTGGTGGATGTAGCGCGTTTGGTTGACGCTGCCGATGGTATAACGCGCATAGATGGGGCTGCGATGGTGGTTGGCGCCGTTGGTGGTGTTGTGGCCGCCTGTTTTAGTGGGCAGAATCGAAAGGTGTTCGCCTGCTTATGGTGGCAGGTTGTCGGGCGTGAGTGGTGGCGCCCATACATATATACAAGAATGCGCTTTATGTTATTTCTCAATTTTGGTTCGGCAACACTTGAACGCCCCTAAGCACCTGACACACGTTTCTATTTCGCAGATTTAGTAGTGAAAATATGTTTGTGGCTGCTAGATATGAGAATGCGGTTGGCTCATGTTTCTCTAAAAGTTTGCAGCTTCCGATGCCTGTTACTAGAAAATTTTGAGTCTTATGGCTTAAGTATCGCCTATGTGAATTCATGTACGATCTAACCAACTTGCACCGTTGAGGTGGAGCTGGTGGTGCTCATTTGAATACTGGTGTTTCACTTAGTCTTTCAAGAGTCATATAAAACAAGTAACTTCCCTCCTTGGGGTGGGCCAAATAATTCACACGGAAATCCAAAAAGTATTGTCCGAGAAATTGCTATTCAATGCAACTTAATAAAGAGTTTACGCCAGTATCTCTGTTTTTTTGGTGTTTTATCAGTTCTGCGTTTTTTTCCTTTTTTCCTGCTGGTTTTGCAAATGGCTTCACAGCGGCGGTGGCGACATCTAGTGTTCACTTCGTTCAAATTGCCATGGCACCTTTTTGTTTGCCATCACTAGCCACTAGGTGCGTTCCAAAGGTGACTCTCCCAAATGGACCATAACAAATATTATTGCAAATTTTAATTCTCTGATTTTTGTAAATAATTTATGATGATTGGTATTGATTGTTTCATTGTAAATTGACTTGCCCCATTAAGTAAGGTCTTAGGAGGCAATTATTTAATAGCTGGTTTGGTGCAGGTGTAAAACACTGGTATCAATTTATTTTTTCTTTTTCCAACTTGTGGTTCAAATGCCGCTTTATTATTATTATTCCATTTTACATGAATCAGGAAAGGTGCCCATTTTTCCCAAAACAGCCGATTTTACCAGGCCATCAGAAAAAGGGAACAACATATTTGCTGGAATAATATTACCACAAATTCCCCATCTTCAACTAACTTTCGAATATCGAATTTCCATATTGTCATCTTCCTCACCTACAGACAATTCATGTTACCTTCTTACTCATTTGCATACAATCTGATACAATTTTATTCATATCGAATTTCCTCATTTCCATATTTTCTTGTCATCTTCCTCATCTGCATAGATTTTAATTTTTCCCTCTTCCTCCCTAACGCATCATCAATCTTAATTATCGAAATCATATGGTATATAGTTAAGTGTACCTTATGCTGCGCGCACAACTTTTATAAACTCTGAGTTCGACTACCGCGTCGACTTCATGATATTTATTTATTTTTGTATTTTTTCTGCTTTGGTGGTTGAAAATCAATCAAAAATCAATAAAAATTTTCTTTTTAGAAGGCAGAAAATTTGAAAAATAGCCCGATTCACCAGGCATCTTTAATTACTAATGAATGCTGCTAAGTAAAAAGTACTATGTAAACTAAAGAGGATAATAGAGCTATCGCCTTTGTACAACATATAAATATGTTTCCAAGTTAGAAATTACCGTTAGTTATATATATGTCCCACTCATTCACTCACTACTCACTATAACTGCCTGTTAGGCTATCAAACGCTATAAGCTATTGTGGCACAGCTGTATAGGCTACTGAATTGTTGTAGGTCCTCGTGGGTTCGAATCCCCCTCAATTTAGATTTATTATTTTTTTTTTTAGCTGAAATTAGAAAAATGCTGATAATGCGCCAAAATTTTGCTGATAAGCGCGTTTTCTTACAATGCAATATCAAAGCAAAATTTTTTGCAAGAATATAATAATGTGCTAAAACCATTTGACAAAATCAAAAGCTAACCAAATTCAAACAATTGTTGAATTACTTTCAATTGTTAGAAATTGTTCTCAAAGCTAAAAAGGGCATTTCAAGACCGTCGAAAGCTGATATGGTAATAGGCGACCATATAAAATAGCAAATGTCGCTAAAATATGCAAGCATTTTCCCTAACTTCCATACCCTCCTTCGCCTCATCCACAAGCACAAAAGTCAAACCAGAGACAAAATCTTAAATTTTGATTTGGTGTCGATTCTTATTACCAACACATTCAAATATTTCGTCCGGCCTCGTACATATAGGCCAAAACAAACACAACCTTAGATTTTGGGGAGGGAATCTTAAATTCCCGCCTACGTCTCATCCACAAAATCACAAACATAAGAGGAAGTACAAAAAATCGAAGTCAGACAAAATTTTTATATCTACTTGATTCCGCTTACTAACACATTCAAAGTTTCTGTCTGGCCTCGTACATATAGGGCAAAACTACTACAACCTAAGAGAAAAACTTCCTTTCCCGCCTACTACACCTTGTCCAAAAGCAAACTTATAGAATTAATTTTTTCAAAGACATTGTAAAAATCCATCCATCTTGCCTTGTCTTCAAAGTGTAAGAAGAAGAATCATTGGGCAAGAAACATTTTTATATTACCAGGCACTCATAAAAAATGGCGCGTGTGTGAAATATATGAAAATAGTCTTTTGGCTTTCGTACGCACATATGCCATTCCTTTTACGCATGAGGCTATACCATACAAAACTTCATATTTCCATTTCTGTTCTCAATTGACCGGGTCTCTCAACTGAACAAGTGAACTAGATCTTCGATTTCAGTTCTATTTGTTCTTTTAGTTCGTTTTATCTAATGTTATTCTTTCTATCTTCTCGTTCACGAACATTGTAAATTCATATATACATACGTAGAAATTCAATGTGAGCACTGAATGTCGATGAATGTCGATGATGCCACTTATGCGATATGTGTGTATATATATATGAAAAACATCTTTTGTAAGAAACGAATTATTACATTCATTAAACTTGAAAAGTTCATATTTACAATTTGTGTCTGTACTCCTTCAACTTCCTGGATCTTCCGAAATTTGTAACTTTTTTTGAAGTTAATTATACATATGTATATATATATATTAGCTTATTTATTCATAACACATTTAAATATACCTACACAAAACATTGCTGCATACACACCCCTTCTATACTTTTTGACTTTTTTCGTGGGTCTGAGGGGCAGTGAACAAATTTGCTTGAAAAAAAGGAACGGATGAACAAAAAGAACCAAAAAACCGAATCTCTGAAATTACCGAAAAAGCGCACCTCTAGCAATGTATTTGTAATTATACATGGTCAGTTTATAAGGTTAGAATGAGGTAATCAAAGATTTGAAACGCAAAATAGTCAAAAAGGGAAAAAATTTCCAAAAATCGGCGGAATTTTCTATGAACTTGACATTTGCTCTTTGTTAGTGTAGAATTAAAAGGGCTATAAAACTGTATACTTGAAATATTATTTCAAATTACAGTAAAAAACCCACACTTAATATATATAATTAACAAATATAATAAGCACAATGACATCGACTTTTCGGCTTTTGCTTATCCAAAATTCATAATTCGATATTTCAATTGGATTTTCCATCAAAAAAAAAAAAAAAAATAAAGGAAAAGCATTACTTTATTGAGGCTCGAACCTGAAGCAGTTGCAGTTTCAAACAAATGCCAAACATGTGCGCCAAACGTACTATATCTCTCATGTTGTCTTATCTGCTACTTAGACCGCGTATATGTATTTGCAACGCCGCTAGGCCATTTTCAACCCTCCATTTCCCATTGAAATTAAGCTTTTTTTTACCTTTTTTAAAATTTCTGAATTATTTTAATTAAATTCAAATTCATATTACAACATAAAACATGCAAATATATCGCTACAAATAATAAAATTTAAGTATAATTAATGCTACTAAATACCTATATTCCCACAAAGAAATCATCTTAAGAGAAAATCAAATAATATTGCTACGAATATTAGCAAAAATAAGGGGTGCTGCTATCTCTAAGCCGATGCTAAACAGTGATATCATGCACATCCATAGATCAATCATTATGTATCTACATAAACGAAACAATAATTGCGTCTACACATATGTACCATGTACGTATACGAGCAGCGAAGAATCAATGCACAAACATGCATATATCTGAGATACTCCTGAACGTATGCAATGAGAGAAGCTACAAAATCGTGTAATTGTAGTTACAGCTGAGAAGTTTGAGAGCTGATGGCAACTAGTAGATTCTGGAAATGGAAGCGCCAAGCAGATGCGAACGTTGAAATCAGAGAGTATAAAAGACAGCAAATGTAGAGGCGCTGGTGTTCAGTTTGATTTGAGCTATCAAGCAGTTTCGATTAAGACGCTATCTAGCGAGCCATAGCAGTATTATTTTGAAAGTTAAGCTATCAGTTTGGGGTAATAGTCTAGTTGAGGGGTCGACTGCTAACACGCGTCCAAAAATATCGAGAGAGGTGTCAAACGACGCGCCTTGACATCAGTATTAATAATCCGAAGGCGGAAAATAAAAATTTTAGCTCGTTAAAAAGATATTAACGAAACACCGAAAAAAGACCCACGGGTACCTCCGAAACCGGGGGTGGGATCCATAGTATTTTTGCGCAGAACACTTTTCTGCGTTGGCGGCCTTCGGCCGCGCTTATAAAAAATAACCCTGGGCTACGCCATACCAAGTCCGGGTGTGTGGTATAACCGTGGCTACCACCATGGTGATGCACAATTTTATTTGTGGGTACAAACACAACAACAACCACATGAAAATCGCCAACTTCAACTGCAATTATCTCCGGACAGAGATAAAATTTTTCTTTTCCGCCTTCGATTATTGTTCTCGAGATTAATACGCGTCCTTTGACACGTATTTCTATATTTTTGGTAGCGTATTAGCAGTCGACCCCTCATCTAGACTTTTACCTCAGTTTGGTTATTAAGCCAGCTAGTTCCAAAGTTCAACAGTTTAGTGATACGAACGTTGGCAGAAGATTGCAAATAAGGAGAATTGCAGTAAAATCGTTACAATATTAACACCAGCTGAAACTGTTGACGAGAATTTTCTGCTGTTATCAGGTTAACATTTAAATTGGATTGTGTGTGGTGAAGTGCAAGACGTGTTCACATGCAAACAAGTTGGTATCTAGCAAAAACTCTTTCTCATTGTGTATACATTTTTTGGTGCTACAATTATGAGCACCGTAATGTACGTGCAATGCAACATAATAGCATCCAACTACACAATGTTTTGCTATTACCCGCTAGATGTCACTGTAGTACGATCCTGTAGTTGATTGGTTCATAAGATCAACGGGAACAGGTATCCGACTATAAAAAGCGCAGTACTCTGATCTATGTTTCCTTTTTTAATTACATTACAACAGTTTTAATGCATAACATTTATCTTAGAGAACGAAAACTTTGTATCAACAATTGCTTCCTCATCAAAAGATTTACAAAACCAAGTTAATAAACCGGTATAAATTTTCGATAACTAGGCTTATCGGTGTACACAAAACTTCTCATTCCGTCACTACTAAATTTCATTTTCACGTCAGTTGCTGCCAGTTAAAGTTTGTTGAAGATTCCCATATCTTTGATTTCCATTGTAAAGTAATTAAACTGGGTCGGGAAGTACTAGTTTTCACAAAAAGTTAAATCTGTGATTATAAACTTATATTTAATTCAACATTTTTCTACTCTTGTGATACAATTAATTTAATTAGTTTGCCAATTTTCGCAAGAAAAGCCAGTAAGTTAATTACGGCTGGTGTTACAAAGTGGAAATTACATGAGCCTCTGCCAATTGGTATTGTGACGAAAATATTTTGCATTCCAATAGGAGCACGTCAGCGGTGACTGAATAGCAACAATGGAGGATTTGGGTGAGTCGAAATGCTTAAAAAGTGTGTCTAAAAAGAGCGGGGGCCACTTTATTATAAAAGCCGGTATACATTATGAATAAACGTTTGCCATTGTTTCTTTTGCTAAATATGGTATTAGAAACGGAGCAGCTTTTCCCTTGTCTATGTAATGTATTAGAATGCGATTTAACGAATTTGTACATGTGAATTTGCGTAGATGAAAATTGTGGCCTATGCTTTTGCGTCCCAATATCGACACGTAACATCAACTTCCGCTAGTTTGCGTCATCAGCAAAAATTAAATAAGAATTCCAGCTTCACTGAATGTGTCATCATTGAAAATACAGGGTTCACTTCAACTATTGAATGAAAACGTCTCAAAGTCCGTTGTAGGCAAGTCAAAGACCCTGAGTTAATTTTGGTCCAGATAATTAACCTAAAACAAAACTTTTCGAGTAATTTACGAGGAAAACTTCTGTTTCGTTTGTGAGTTCGATTTTAAACTAGAGGAAATGTTGAATTAATTTAATGCTATTTCGGGCTGCTTTGAAATTATAAATATAATGCTTTATTGTTTTTGCTAAAATTCGCACCGCCCCTGGAAGAGCTCAGTAATCTGCTGGAAACACGATCCTTCGTCCTCTGTTTTTTTAATATGGATTTATTTTCCTTCTAGCAGTGCTTCGCCACATCCAATAAATGCGATCACTCACAAAATTTCGATGATAATCTCTAACTAGGAAACAGTTTCATCAGGATGAGAGTACAGAGATATGGATGTTGAAAGCGTTGGCTATACATTTCAATTGCAAAGATCGGTGGCGTCATGTGGGAGCACATCGCATGCAGGACACACATATTGCTTATGTCGGGGTTGATTTAGGAGAATTAAGAGTTTAACCTGTTATAGTATCCAGAACAAGTTGGGCCAGGGTGACTCATGTTTCCCTTGGTAGTGTGCGTTCTTCTTCTGCAAGGGTGGGATATTGCATATTAATAACGGGGTTCACCCGGGCACGTCCTGGCAAAAGCGTTTACCGATTCTGTGTGGATTTGGCTTAGAGCATGCTTACGCTTGCCTGGATCAAACGGCTGTGTTGGCAGGTGCCGGATCTCCGCATAGTGCTTATGGAGATGTTTCCTTAACCGCCGTGGAGGCGGGGCTAGATGAAGAAGTTGTTTGCTAGGATGTCTAGCGAAGAACAGACTGCATAGCTCCATTAAGTATGCTTTATTGTCAACTTTCCCGAAAGCGAATTCATCGCATTTAAAAGAAACGAAACGAAAATTCAAAATGCGATATGAAACCATAGTCCCCGCGATTTATCCGAATCCTCAAGGCAGGAGTCAAGATCTGAATACAAGCATCTGCGATACATTGTATCAGGCCACAACTGACTTGTCCTGCTCCCTTTAGAGTAAACACCAATCCAGGATTGCTGAGCCTGATTTATAAGCGTCTTTAATACGATGACGGACATTTGCTTCGATCTAAGCGTCACTAATAATATGACGAGCATTCGATACGATTTAAGCGTCACTTATAAGATGACGTCAATTTGCTAGGTGGTATTATGATCGCCTCTTACAATCGGTATACCTACCGCGGGTAAATTCTTGGCCCCTAGCCCGCAGGGCGGTCTAGAGTTGAGATTTTGTGAGATCAAATTGAGGACACTTTGTTATGTACAATAGACGAGGACGCTCCCACACGAATTGCACTAAATTGCCAAAGCTCGCCAGACATTGCCATCATAAGCGCAGGACTTGTTAACCTGCGTATCAGACAGCTGCTAGACAAACAATCGGGAGAAATGGGAAGAGCGCCTAAAGAACTGCAGCCTCTCTGTCGCTTTAGGTAAACTTTAGTCATCAGTTAAGTCCGCCTCAAACCCGACTAAGCACAATGGCAAAATAATCATCGCTTTTTGCGACAATATATAATGTGCTCCCCTTTCGCCATCCTTGAATGGAAAACGGCTAAGATGGTACCGCTGTTAAAGACTGGGAAATCAGCTACGGTAGGAGACTCCTATCGGTCAATATCTCCTATCGACAGTAGCAAAGACACTTCCTGCTTCCTTACTTCACCGCAAACCAACGGCTTGTCAATCATTAGCACGGCTTCCGAAAACAACACACAGAAAATTTTGTACTGAATTAAGAACGCCACCACAGAACAGCACTCGTAGCGCTAGACTTATCAAAAGCTTTTCATACATTCAACCATGGCGCTTTACTACAAGACCTGGAATGGTCCATTCGTCCTCTCAGTCTCAAAAGGTGGACTGTAAATTATTTGTGTGGTTGCTGTTGTTGTTTTAGCGATAAGGTTGCTCCCCGAAGGCTTTGGGGAGTGTTATCGATGTGATGGTCCATTGCCGGATACAGATCCGGTACGCTCCGGTAACACAGCACCATTAAGGTGCTAGCCCGACCATCTCGGGAACGATTTATATGGCCAAATTAAACCTTCAGGCCATCCCTCCCTTCCCACCGCCAAGTTCCATGAGGAGCTTGGGGTCGCCAGATCCTCGTCTGTTAGGGAAACAGGATTCTCCGCGGATAGGTGAGGTTGATAATTGGGTTTGGAGAAGCTATATATTGCCCTAGCAACCTGAATGGTTGCGCTACACAGGCCCTTGAATCTGGTATTTTAGTCGCCTCTTACGACAGGCATACCTACCGCGGGTATATTCTGACCCCCTAACCCGCTGAGAGAATTTGTGTGTTCACAGGCATCGGTGCAATTTAGAAACGCAACATCAAAACTCAGAAGGATAAAACAAGGTGTGACTCAGGATGGTGTCCTATGCCCACATTCGTTGAACTTGTACACATCGAAGGTCTCTGGTGTGCAGAAGGAGCTACCATTGTATTATACGCCGATGACCGCACGGTAATAGCAACAGGTCCCGGTCCATGCAACGATGAGCTGTGCCATACATAAACGATTACCTTCTAATATTTCCAGTTTTTTCTCCTCGCGAAACTTGACACTGTCACCGACCAAACCCACGGCGACCTTATTTACAACATGGACATTACAAATTCGACCATTTTGGACATGCACGTCGTTGACATTGAAATGCTGAACAAACAGTTTCTGCTGAATACCCAGAAACCTGGGCATCCCCACAGACTTCTGATTGAAAAGGCCCCGTCTCTAACGAACTTAAGACGTCATCTCCGTAAGCGCTATGAAGAAATACGGTACCTAAGAACATCCATAAAAAGGCGTCCGACTACTATACAGGGGATTCCCAGGTGAACCCCGTTCTCAAAAACAAATACCGTAAACTCGCAGTTGAGGAAATCAACCTCCCTAGGGAGAGCCGCGTCACTCTAGCTGAATTTGACTCGGACCATCTTTTAAGTTGCAATGTCGAACAAACGCCTCCAGCACCTTATCTCTTTGGTTCGAGAAGAAGTTTTTTTGACATCCACTGGTTACGTTCCATTTGCATGTGAAACGTCTTGCACTTCACCATGATTCCCCAAATTCATGTTAACTTAACATGGTGCAAGACGCTGGAAATTCAAAATAAAACAACATTCGGTCGAACCGGATGCCACGGACAGACCGTTAAAATTTCAAAATTTAAAAAAAAAACTGAACGCAAAAAAAAAATTTACCGAACCGGACCTGACCGGTTACTAACTGCTGAAAAATCAAAAAAAAAAAAAAAAAACTGAAAAAATAAAAGGGGGAAAAACAAAAAGGGCCGAATATAACTTGGGGGCGCCGCGGGTGTCGTTGCGGCGCCCGGTGCTGAGCCCACCCTCAAAATCCATGGCCACCGACGCACCTAAATTTCCGGTGGCCCCTTACCTGTATACCCTAGTACCTTCTAATTAAAACTGAACGCCAGCATTCCCATTATTACAGTATTTTTATTTACAACTCATTATTAAATAGTATTAGCAAGTTCATTATAATTTAGCTTATCCAAAACCAAAATTTGTTGCGTGTTTCCAAAGCAAACTAATCTTTTTACTTAATCTTACTTGATTTAAGACTAAACTTATTTATAGGTTATTTTGGTTTTGCCTATTTATTTCGAAAAGGGGTTCAAACAAAATCGTTATCTTTTGGCCCAAAAAGGAGAAAGGAACACGTTAAACTTATTGAAAAGCGGAACATTAATGAAATCTTATTCTTTTGTTTATCGATAAACCTAACAGTAAATGCAGTTTATTTTAAAATTAGCAAGTATTATGGGTTTTTATGAGTGGCCTTCTATCTCATTAGTGGTTATGTGGTTAATCGTGTTTTATATATTAATTTTAGTTATCTCTTCACATACTATTTTCATTTTATCTTGGTTTTACTGGGTTTTATTTTGATTTATTTTTATTTTATTTTGTGACATCTTTATTCGTAAGCATGTTATTGCAATTATTGTATGTTTGGGTATTTGTTCGTTGTATTTACTTATCTTTACTTACATATGACACAAGTACAGAACAAATTTTTTGTAAAAAAAGTCTTAATTACGTTTACATTAAATACCTACATCTATGTATACTTTTAAATATGTAGCAAACGTACACGCCCTTACATAGATGTACGTATGTCACAATTAAAGACTAAAAATTTGGTAGAAAGTCTTAAATGAAATTTATATTACATACCTACATCTAGGTATACTTTTAAATGTGTAGCAACATTACACGTCCTTACATAGATACACGTATGTCGCAAGTAAAGACAAAATTTGGTAAAAAGTCTTAAATGAAATTTATATTACATACCTACATCTGGGTATACTTTTAAAGGTGTAGCAAACGTACACGCCCTTACATAGTTGTACGTATGTCGCAAGTAAAAACACAAATTTTAGTAAGAAGTGTTAGATGAAATTTATATTACATACCTACATCTATGTATACTTTTAAATGTATAGCAAACGTACATGCCCTTACATAGATGTACGTATGTCGCAAGTAAAGACAAAATTTTGGTAAAAAGTCTTAAATGAAATTTATAATACATACCTACATCTGGGTATACTTTTAAAGGTGTAGCAAACATACACGCCTTTACATAGATGTACGTATGTCGCAAGTAAAGACAAAATTTTGGTAAAAAGTTTTAAATGAAATTTATATTACATACCTACATTTGGGTATACTTTTAAAGGTGTAGCAAACGTACACGCCCTTACATAGATGTACATATGTCGCAAGTAAAGACAAAAATTTTAGTAAAAAGTATTAAATGGAATTTATAGTACATACATATATCTATGTATGCTTTTAAATGTGTAGCAAACGTACATGCCCTTACATAGATGTACGTATGTCACAAGTAAAGACAAAAATTTTAGTAAGAAGTCTTAGATGAAATTTATATAACATACCTACATCTATGTATACTTTTAAATGTGTAGCAAACGTACATGTCCTTACATAGATGTACGTATGTCGCAAGTAAAGACAAAATTTTGGTAAAAAGTCTTAAATGAAATTTATATTACATACCTACATCTGGGTATACTTTTAAAGGTGTAGCAAACGTACACGCCCTTACATAGTTGTACGTATGTCGCAAGTAAAGACACAAATTTTAGTAAGAAGGCTTAGATGAAATTTATATTACATACCTACATCTATGTATACTTTTAAATGTGTAGCAAACGTACATGCCCTTACATAGATGTACGTATGTCGCAAGTGAAGGCTAAAAATTTGGTAAAAAGTCTTAAATGAAATTTATATTACATACCTACATCTAGGTATACTTTTAAATGTGTAGCAAACGTACACGCCCTTACATAGATGTACGTATGTCACAAGTAAAGACAAAAATTTTAGTAAGAAGTCTCAGATGAAATTTATATTACATACCTACATCTATGTATACTTTTAAATGTGTAGCAAACGTACATGCCCTTACATAGATGTACGTATGTCGCAAGTAAAGACAAAATTTTGGTAAAAAGCCTTAAATGAAATTTATATTACATACCTACATCTGGGTATAGTTTTAAAGGTGTAGCAAACGTACACGCCCTTACATAGTTGTACGTATGTCGCAAGTAAGGACACAAATTTTAGTAAGAAGTCTTAGATGTAATTTATATTACATACCTACATCTATGTATACTTTTAAATGTGTAGCAAACGTACACGCCCTTACATAGATGTACGTATGTCACAAGTAAAGACAAAAATTTTAGTAAGAATTCTTAGATGAAATTTATATTAAATACCTACATCTATGTATACTTTTAAATGTGTAGCAAACGTACATGTCCTTACATAGATGTACGTATGTCGCAAGTAAAGGCTAAAAATTTTAGTAAGAATTCTTAGATGAAATTTATATTAAATACCTACATCTATGTATACTTTTAAATGTGTAGCAAACGTGCACGCCCTTACATAGATGTACGTATGTCACAAGTAAAGACTAAAAATTTGGTAGAAAGTTTTAAATGAAATTTATATTACATACCTACATCTAGGTATACTTTTAAATATGTAGCAAACGTACACGCCCTTACATAGATGTACGTATGTCACAAGTAAAGACAAAAATTTTAGTAAGAAGTCTTAGATGAAATTTATATTACATACCTACATCTATGTATACTTTTAAATATGTAGCAAACGTACACACCCTTACATAGATGTAGGTATGTCACAAGTAAAGCCTAAAAATTTGGTAGAAAGTCTTAAATGGAATTTATATTACATACCTACATCTAGGTATACTTTTAAATGTGTAGCAAACGTACACGCCCTTACATAGATGTACGTATGTCGCAAGTAAAGACAAAAATTTTAGTAAAAAGTATTAAATGGAATTTATAGTACATGCCTACATCTATGTATACTTTTAAATATGTAGCAAACGTACACGCCCTTACATAGATGTACGTATGTCACAAGTAAAGACTAAAAATTTGGTAGAAAGTTTTAAATGAAATTTATATTACATACCTACATCTAGGTATACTTTTAAATATGTAGCAAACGTACACGCCCTTACATAGATGTACGTATGTCACAAGTAAAGACAAAAATTTTAGTAAGAAGTCTTAGATGAAATTTATATTACATACCTACATCTATGTATACTTTTAAATATGTAGCAAACGTACACACCCTTACATAGATGTAGGTATGTCACAAGTAAAGCCTAAAAATTTGGTAGAAAGTCTTAAATGGAATTTATATTACATACCTACATCTAGGTATACTTTTAAATGTGTAGCAAACGTACACGCCCTTACATAGATGTACGCATGTCACAAGTAAAGACAAAAATTTTAGTAAGAAGTCTTAGATGAAATTTATATTACATACCTACATCTACGTAGACTTTTAAATGTGTAGCAAACGTACATGCCCTTACATAGATGTACGTATGTCGCAAGTAAAGAAAAATTTTTGTAAAAAGTCTTAAACGAAATTTATATTACATACCTACATCTGAGTATACATTTAAATGTGTAGCCAACGTCCACGCCCTTACATAGATGTACGTATGTCGCAAGTCAAGGCTAAAAATTTGGTAAAAAGTCTTAAATAAAATTTATATTACATACCTACATCTATGTATACTTTTAAATGTGTAGCAAACGTACACGCCCTTACATAGATGTACGTATGTTGCAAGTAAAGACTAAATTTTGGTAAAGGGTCTTAAATGGAATTTATAGTACATACCTACATCTATGTATACTTTCAAATATGTAGCAAATGTGCGCGCCCTTACATAGATGTACGTATGTCACAAGTAAAGACAAACGTTTTAGTAAAAAGTCTTAGATGAAATTTATATTACATACCTGTATCTAGGTATACCTTTAAATGTGTAGCAAATGTGCGCGCCCTTACATAGATGTACGTATGTCACAAGTAAAGACTAAATTTTATACAACAAGATTTAAATGGGGTTTATCTTAAATAGCTAGATCTATGTATGCCTTTAAATATGTAGCAAACGTACACGCCCTTACATAGAGTATTTCGCAAGTGAAGACTACATTTTATACAAAAGATTTAAATGCGGTTTATTATATGTAGTATTTTTTTCCAAAACCCAACAATGGTTTACTAAGTTAAATATGAGAAAAAAAAATGGTTTCCGTATCACGGATCGAACTCACCAGGTTCAGTTGCTGGTTCTTGTTACTAAGGTTGATGTTGCAGCAGGCCTATATGAGGCGGCCCTGCCGGTTGTTGTTACTAAAGTGGATGTTGCAGCAGGCGTATATGAGGCGGCCCTCCTGTGTTTGTTGTTACTAAAGTGGATGTTGCAGCAGGCCTATATGAGGCGGCCCTGCTGGTTGTTGTTACTAAGGTTGATGTTGCAACAGGCCTATATGAGGCGGCCCTGCTGGTTGTTGTTACTAAAGTTGATGGTGGTGGTACGTCTGGTGGATGTAGCGCGTTTGGTTGACGCTGCCGATGGTATAACGCGCATAGATGGGGCTGCGATGGTGGTTGGCGCCGTTGGTGGTGTTGTGGCCGCCTGTTTTAGTGGGCAGAATCGAAAGGTGTTCGCCTGCTTATGGTGGCAGGTTGTCGGGCGTGAGTGGTGGCGCCCATACATATATACAAGAATGCGCTTTATGTTATTTCTCAATTTTGGTTCGGCAACACTTGAACGCCCCTAAGCACCTGACACACGTTTCTATTTCGCAGATTTAGTAGTGAAAATATGTTTGTGGCTGCTAGATATGAGAATGCGGTTGGCTCATGTTTCTCTAAAAGTTTGCAGCTTCCGATGCCTGTTACTAGAAAATTTTGAGTCTTATGGCTTAAGTATCGCCTATGTGAATTCATGTACGATCTAACCAACTTGCACCGTTGAGGTGGAGCTGGTGGTGCTCATTTGAATACTGGTGTTTCACTTAGTCTTTCAAGAGTCATATAAAACAAGTAACTTCCCTCCTTGGGGTGGGCCAAATAATTCACACGGAAATCCAAAAAGTATTGTCCGAGAAATTGCTATTCAATGCAACTTAATAAAGAGTTTACGCCAGTATCTCTGTTTTTTTGGTGTTTTATCAGTTCTGCGTTTTTTTCCTTTTTTCCTGCTGGTTTTGCAAATGGCTTCACAGCGGCGGTGGCGACATCTAGTGTTCACTTCGTTCAAATTGCCATGGCACCTTTTTGTTTGCCATCACTAGCCACTAGGTGCGTTCCAAAGGTGACTCTCCCAAATGGACCATAACAAATATTATTGCAAATTTTAATTCTCTGATTTTTGTAAATAATTTATGATGATTGGTATTGATTGTTTCATTGTAAATTGACTTGCCCCATTAAGTAAGGTCTTAGGAGGCAATTATTTAATAGCTGGTTTGGTGCAGGTGTAAAACACTGGTATCAATTTATTTTTTCTTTTTCCAACTTGTGGTTCAAATGCCGCTTTATTATTATTATTCCATTTTACATGAATCAGGAAAGGTGCCCATTTTTCCCAAAACAGCCGATTTTACCAGGCCATCAGAAAAAGGGAACAACATATTTGCTGGAATAATATTACCACAAATTCCCCATCTTCAACTAACTTTCGAATATCGAATTTCCATATTGTCATCTTCCTCACCTACAGACAATTCATGTTACCTTCTTACTCATTTGCATACAATCTGATACAATTTTATTCATATCGAATTTCCTCATTTCCATATTTTCTTGTCATCTTCCTCATCTGCATAGAATTTAATTTTTCCCTCTTCCTCCCTAACGCATCATCAATCTTAATTATCGAAATCATATGGTATATAGTTAAGTGTACCTTATGCTGCGCGCACAACTTTTATAAACTCTGAGTTCGACTACCGCGTCGACTTCATGATATTTATTTATTTTTGTATTTTTTCTGCTTTGGTGGTTGAAAATCAATCAAAAATCAATAAAAATTTTCTTTTTAGAAGGCAGAAAATTTGAAAAATAGCCCGATTCACCAGGCATCTTTAATTACTAATGAATGCTGCTAAGTAAAAAGTACTTTGTAAACTAAAGAGGATAATAGAGCTATCGCCTTTGTACAACATATAAATATGTTTCCAAGTTAGAAATTACCGTTAGTTATATATATGTCCCACTCATTCACTCACTACTCACTATAACTGCCTGTTAGGCTATCAAACGCTATAAGCTATTGTGGCACAGCTGTATAGGCTACTGAATTGTTGTAGGTCCTCGTGGGTTCGAATCCCCCTCAAGTTAGATTTATTATTTTTTTTTTTAGCTGAAATTAGAAAAATGCTGATAATGCGCCAAAATTTTGCTGATAAGCGCGTTTTCTTACAATGCAATATCAAAGCAAAATTTTTTGCAAGAATATAATAATGTGCTAAAACCATTTGACAAAATCAAAAGCTAACCAAATTCAAACAATTGTTGAATTACTTTCAATTGTTAGAAATTGTTCTCAAAGCTAAAAAGGGCATTTCAAGACCGTCGAAAGCTGATATGGTAATAGGCGACCATATAAAATAGCAAATGTCGCTAAAATATGCAAGCATTTTCCCTAACTTCCATACCCTCCTTCGCCTCATCCACAAGCACAAAAGTCAAACCAGAGACAAAATCTTAAATTTTGATTTGGTGTCGATTCTTATTACCAACACATTCAAATATTTCGTCCGGCCTCGTACATATAGGCCAAAACAAACACAACCTTAGATTTTGGGGAGGGAATCTTAAATTCCCGCCTACGTCTCATCCACAAAATCACAAACATAAGAGGAAGTACAAAAAATCGAAGTCAGACAAAATTTTTATATCTACTTGATTCCGCTTACTAACACATTCAAAGTTTCTGTCTGGCCTCGTACATATAGGGCAAAACTACTACAACCTAAGAGAAAAACTTCCTTTCCCGCCTACTACACCTTGTCCAAAAGCAAACTTATAGAATTAATTTTTTCAAAGACATTGTAAAAATCCATCCATCTTGCCTTGTCTTCAAAGTGTAAGAAGAAGAATCATTGGGCAAGAAACATTTTTATATTACCAGGCACTCATAAAAAATGGCGCGTGTGTGAAATATATGAAAATAGTCTTTTGGCTTTCGTACGCACATATGCCATTCCTTTTACGCATGAGGCTATACCATACAAAACTTCATATTTCCATTTCTGTTCTCAATTGACCGGGTCTCTCAACTGAACAAGTGAACTAGATCTTCGATTTCAGTTCTATTTGTTCTTTTAGTTCGTTTTATCTAATGTTATTCTTTCTATCTTCTCGTTCACGAACATTGTAAATTCATATATACATACGTAGAAATTCAATGTGAGCACTGAATGTCGATGAATGTCGATGATGCCACTTATGCGATATGTGTGTATATATATATGAAAAACATCTTTTGTAAGAAACGAATTATTACATTCATTAAACTTGAAAAGTTCATATTTACAATTTGTGTCTGTACTCCTTCAACTTCCTGGATCTTCCGAAATTTGTAACTTTTTTTGAAGTTAATTATACATATGTATATATATATATTAGCTTATTTATTCATAACACATTTAAATATACCTACACAAAACATTGCTGCATACACACCCCTTCTATACTTTTTGACTTTTTTCGTGGGTCTGAGGGGCAGTGAACAAATTTGCTTGAAAAAAAGGAACGGATGAACAAAAAGAACCAAAAAACCGAATCTCTGAAATTACCGAAAAAGCGCACCTCTAGCAATGTATTTGTAATTATACATGGTCAGTTTATAAGGTTAGAATGAGGTAATCAAAGATTTGAAACGCAAAATAGTCAAAAAGGGAAAAAATTTCCAAAAATCGGCGGAATTTTCTATGAACTTGACATTTGCTCTTTGTTAGTGTAGAATTAAAAGGGCTATAAAACTGTATACTTGAAATATTATTTCAAATTACAGTAAAAAACCCACACTTAATATATATAATTAACAAATATAATAAGCACAATGACATCGACTTTTCGGCTTTTGCTTATCCAAAATTCATAATTCGATATTTCAATTGGATTTTCCATCAAAAAAAAAAAAAAAAAATAAAGGAAAAGCATTACTTTATTGAGGCTCGAACCTGAAGCAGTTGCAGTTTCAAACAAATGCCAAACATGTGCGCCAAACGTACTATATCTCTCATGTTGTCTTATCTGCTACTTAGACCGCGTATATGTATTTGCAACGCCGCTAGGCCATTTTCAACCCTCCATTTCCCATTGAAATTAAGCTTTTTTTTACCTTTTTTAAAATTTCTGAATTATTTTAATTAAATTCAAATTCATATTACAACATAAAACATGCAAATATATCGCTACAAATAATAAAATTTAAGTATAATTAATGCTACTAAATACCTATATTCCCACAAAGAAATCATCTTAAGAGAAAATCAAATAATATTGCTACGAATATTAGCAAAAATAAGGGGTGCTGCTATCTCTAAGCCGATGCTAAACAGTGATATCATGCACATCCATAGATCAATCATTATGTATCTACATAAACGAAACAATAATTGCGTCTACACATATGTACCATGTACGTATACGAGCAGCGAAGAATCAATGCACAAACATGCATATATCTGAGATACTCCTGAACGTATGCAATGAGAGAAGCTACAAAATCGTGTAATTGTAGTTACAGCTGAGAAGTTTGAGAGCTGATGGCAACTAGTAGATTCTGGAAATGGAAGCGCCAAGCAGATGCGAACGTTGAAATCAGAGAGTATAAAAGACAGCAAATGTAGAGGCGCTGGTGTTCAGTTTGATTTGAGCTATCAAGCAGTTTCGATTAAGACGCTATCTAGCGAGCCATAGCAGTATTATTTTGAAAGTTAAGCTATCAGTTTGGGGTAATAGTCTAGTTGAGGGGTCGACTGCTAACACGCGTCCAAAAATATCGAGAGAGGTGTCAAACGACGCGCCTTGACATCAGTATTAATAATCCGAAGGCGGAAAATAAAAATTTTAGCTCGTTAAAAAGATATTAACGAAACACCGAAAAAAGACCCACGGGTACCTCCGAAACCGGGGGTGGGATCCATAGTATTTTTGCGCAGAACACTTTTCTGCGTTGGCGGCCTTCGGCCGCGCTTATAAAAAATAACCCTGGGCTACGCCATACCAAGTCCGGGTGTGTGGTATAACCGTGGCTACCACCATGGTGATGCACAATTTTATTTGTGGGTACAAACACAACAACAACCACATGAAAATCGCCAACTTCAACTGCAATTATCTCCGGACAGAGATAAAATTTTTCTTTTCCGCCTTCGATTATTGTTCTCGAGATTAATACGCGTCCTTTGACACGTATTTCTATATTTTTGGTAGCGTATTAGCAGTCGACCCCTCATCTAGACTTTTACCTCAGTTTGGTTATTAAGCCAGCTAGTTCCAAAGTTCAACAGTTTAGTGATACGAACGTTGGCAGAAGATTGCAAATAAGGAGAATTGCAGTAAAATCGTTACAATATTAACACCAGCTGAAACTGTTGACGAGAATTTTCTGCTGTTATCAGGTTAACATTTAAATTGGATTGTGTGTGGTGAAGTGCAAGACGTGTTCACATGCAAACAAGTTGGTATCTAGCAAAAACTCTTTCTCATTGTGTATACATTTTTTGGTGCTACAATTATGAGCACCGTAATGTACGTGCAATGCAACATAATAGCATCCAACTACACAATGTTTTGCTATTACCCGCTAGATGTCACTGTAGTACGATCCTGTAGTTGATTGGTTCATAAGATCAACGGGAACAGGTATCCGACTATAAAAAGCGCAGTACTCTGATCTATGTTTCCTTTTTTAATTACATTACAACAGTTTTAATGCATAACATTTATCTTAGAGAACGAAAACTTTGTATCAACAATTGCTTCCTCATCAAAAGATTTACAAAACCAAGTTAATAAACCGGTATAAATTTTCGATAACTAGGCTTATCGGTGTACACAAAACTTCTCATTCCGTCACTACTAAATTTCATTTTCACGTCAGTTGCTGCCAGTTAAAGTTTGTTGAAGATTCCCATATCTTTGATTTCCATTGTAAAGTAATTAAACTGGGTCGGGAAGTACTAGTTTTCACAAAAAGTTAAATCTGTGATTATAAACTTATATTTAATTCAACATTTTTCTACTCTTGTGATACAATTAATTTAAATAGTTTGCCAATTTTCGCAAGAAAAGCCAGTAAGTTAATTACGGCTGGTGTTACAAAGTGGAAATTACATGAGCCTCTGCCAATTGGTATTGTGACGAAAATATTTTGCATTCCAATAGGAGCACGTCAGCGGTGACTGAATAGCAACAATGGAGGATTTGGGTGAGTCGAAATGCTTAAAAAGTGTGTCTAAAAAGAGCGGGGGCCACTTTATTATAAAAGCCGGTATACATTATGAATAAACGTTTGCCATTGTTTCTTTTGCTAAATATGGTATTAGAAACGGAGCAGCTTTTCCCTTGTCTATGTAATGTATTAGAATGCGATTTAACGAATTTGTACATGTGAATTTGCGTAGATGAAAATTGTGGCCTATGCTTTTGCGTCCCAATATCGACACGTAACATCAACTTCCGCTAGTTTGCGTCATCAGCAAAAATTAAATAAGAATTCCAGCTTCACTGAATGTGTCATCATTGAAAATACAGGGTTCACTTCAACTATTGAATGAAAACGTCTCAAAGTCCGTTGTAGGCAAGTCAAAGACCCTGAGTTAATTTTGGTCCAGATAATTAACCTAAAACAAAACTTTTCGAGTAATTTACGAGGAAAACTTCTGTTTCGTTTGTGAGTTCGATTTTAAACTAGAGGAAATGTTGAATTAATTTAATGCTATTTCGGGCTGCTTTGAAATTATAAATATAATGCTTTATTGTTTTTGCTAAAATTCGCACCGCCCCTGGAAGAGCTCAGTAATCTGCTGGAAACACGATCCTTCGTCCTCTGTTTTTTTAATATGGATTTATTTTCCTTCTAGCAGTGCTTCGCCACATCCAATAAATGCGATCACTCACAAAATTTCGATGATAATCTCTAACTAGGAAACAGTTTCATCAGGATGAGAGTACAGAGATATGGATGTTGAAAGCGTTGGCTATACATTTCAATTGCAAAGATCGGTGGCGTCATGTGGGAGCACATCGCATGCAGGACACACATATTGCTTATGTCGGGGTTGATTTAGGAGAATTAAGAGTTTAACCTGTTATAGTATCCAGAACAAGTTGGGCCAGGGTGACTCATGTTTCCCTTGGTAGTGTGCGTTCTTCTTCTGCAAGGGTGGGATATTGCATATTAATAACGGGGTTCACCCGGGCACGTCCTGGCAAAAGCGTTTACCGATTCTGTGTGGATTTGGCTTAGAGCATGCTTACGCTTGCCTGGATCAAACGGCTGTGTTGGCAGGTGCCGGATCTCCGCATAGTGCTTATGGAGATGTTTCCTTAACCGCCGTGGAGGCGGGGCTAGATGAAGAAGTTGTTTGCTAGGATGTCCTGGTTTGTGACAATTTATCAAAAACTGCTTGTTCAGCATTTCATTGTGCTTTTTAATTTTGAGCTCTTTAAATTTGAGCTCTTTAATTTTGAGCTCTTGGGTCTCACTATATAGGTGGTTTTCGGGGGTCATAGGAAGACATCCGGTGGCAGTTCTGATTGCAGCATTTTGACAGGCATGCAGCCTTTTCTAGTATATGTTTTTAAGACCAGGCCACCAAACTAGTTACGCGTACCTCATGAGCGGCCGGCCAATTGCTTTGTACGTGGTTAACAACGTTTCTTTATATTTTTCCCAAGTGCTGCCGCCTTGAAGGTCAGAGTGGCATGCGCCTTGAAGGTCAAAATATTATCGAACATTACCCTTAAGATCTTTGGGTGACTGACAGTCGCTGCTGTGACATCATGACGTGAACGCCCATATTTGCGACATCTGTTCCATCAACGTCGTTAACAGATCTAGATTTGTCGTGGATTTTGTCGGTGATAATGCCAAGCTGCGCGAGGAGAACTAATTCATCAATTAAAGGGCAAGGTCCCGTTGCCATAATCGTGCAGTTGTCGACATAGGAAATGTTTGTAACTCCTTCTGCTGTGGAAGCGAGTTTTGATATGTACATAGAAATTAAACAGAAGCGGGGATAGGTCATCACCCTGTGGTACCTGGTACCCCCTGTTTAATTTTCCTGTTTTGAGATTTCGTTCCTAAATTGAACCGACGCTTGCCTACCATTCAGATAATTTGGGGTCCATCATTTTAGACAAGGGGGAAAGTGTGAGTCTTCTATGACTTGAAGTAGCGTGCCGTGTTTGACTGTGTCAAAAGCTTTTGACAGATCAAGTATCACGAGCACCATCCTATGAAGGAGTTTTTCCTGATTTAGTCCGTAATTAATTTGAGTGTTTATATGTGGCACGTCATGTTTGTGTTTATGTGCCCTCTTTGCACGACGTTTGGTTCAATACCTTTCCGGAGCAGGTGGGTATGGAGCAGTTCAGCTGCAAGGAGCTGCTCCGAGGATGACAGTTTGTGGGAGGCACGCAACAAATTTAATGGGGTTACACTGAAATGACAGCCCTTGGTCGGAAAAAAAATCCCGAGTCGCTCCGGTACATAGAACCGTACCGCTGCCGTGGGAACAATAAATAATATTTCCTTAACCCTCTTAGATGCGGTGCTAGTTAAAGCAGTTATTTGCTAGGGTGTCCGGGCTTGTGACAATGTTCAGCATTTCGTTATGCCATTTAATGTTGATCTCTTTCATCTCTCTATGTAAATGGTGCATCCTTTTCCAATGTTTGCTTTTGAGACCAGGCTTAGTCGCCTGGTGACGCGTAGCACATGAGCGGTTGTCGAAAGTTGAGGCGACTCACATTCGGTAGCGTAACACCATCGACATGAACGGCCAATATTTGCGCCATCTGTTCCTTCCACGTAGTAAACAGAGTGGCCGGGATTTGGTCGGTTATAGTCATCCGGGTCGCGTTAGGTGAAGAAACTCGAAAGACTGGGGGGGATTGCTGTTTATTCTGGAAAGTAATTCGTTTATTGCAGGGACAGGTCCTCCTGCTATTGCCGTGCAGTCGTCGGCGTAGTAAATGATAGTAACTCCTTCGGGTGGTAACTCCCCCTTGCGGTCCATCTTTTTACACAAGGGGAAGAGGTGAACCTTCTATGTTGTTGTTGGTGTTGTTGTGGTTGTAGCCATAAGGACACTCCTCGAAGGCCTGGAAGAGTGTTGTCGAGTTGCAGATCCGGTATGTTCCGGTACCAAGCCCGACAATCTCGGGAACGATTTGTTATGACGACATCCGACCTTCTAGGCCATCCCGCCCTCCCACCTTCTACATCAATAAGGAGTTCGGGTTCGCCAGAGCCTCGGCTGTTAATGCAACAGGATTCGCCACGGATAGGTGAGGTTGACAATTGGGTTTCGAGAAGCTATATATTGCGCTGGCAACCTGAAAAGGTTGCGCTACACAACTCCTTGAATCTGGTATTTTAGTCGCCTCTTACGACAGGCGTACCTTACTTACTTACTTAATTGGCGCTTAACCGTCTAAACGGCAATGGCCGTCCAACAAGGCGCGCCAGTCGCTCCTTCGCTCCGCCAACCGGCGCCAATTGGTCACACCAAGGGAGTTTAAATCGTTTTCCACCTGGTCCTTCCAACGGAGTGAGGGCCGCCCTCTACCTCTGCTTGCATAGGCGGGTTCCGATAGAAACACTTTCTTGGCCGGAGCATAACCTTCATTCACATAACATGGCCTAACCAGCGCATCGCTGCGTTTTAATTCGCTGGACTAATGTTGATCTCTGCGTATAGCACGTACAGCTCATCATTAAATCTTCTTCGGTACTCGCCATCTCCAACGCGTAGGGGTCCATAAATCTTTCGAAGAACTTTTCTCTCGAACACTCCCAAAGCCGCTTCATCTGTTGTTGTCATGGTCCATGCTTCTGCCCCATATAGCAGGACGGGTACGATAAGTGACTTGTAGAGTATGATTTTCGTTCGCCGAGATAGGACTTTACTTTTCAATTTCCTACCTAGTCCAAAGTAGCATATATTGGCAAGATTGATTCTTCGCTGGATTTCAGTGCTGATGTTGTTGCTAGTGTTGATGCTGGTTCCCAAATAAACGAAATCTTTTACTATTTCGAAATTATGGCTGCCAACAGTAGCGTGGTTGCCAAGGCGCGTATGCGCTGACTCTTTGCTCGATGACTGCAGGTATTTCGTTTTGTCCCCATTCACCATCAAACCCATCTTTACAGCTTCTTTTTCTAGTTTGGAGTAAGCAGAACTAACGGCGCGGGTGTTTAGGCCGATGATATCAATGCCATCAGCATACGCCAGTAATTGCACGCTTTTATAAATATTATTCCAAAGCGGTTAAGTTCTGCAGCTGGTGTAATTTTCTCCAGCCTCAAATTAAAGAAATCGTACGATAGGGGGTCACCCTGTCTGAAACCCCTATATGGTCGCCAGGCCTAAAAACTACTCACTGGAAGAAGTTACAGGCCTGCCAAAATACTGCTCTCAGAACCGCCACGGGCTGTCTTCTTATGTCCCCAGAAAACCA